>NW_020838007.1:4382583-4571259 GCF_003676395.1 Aethalodelphis obliquidens
CATGTATAACTGAATCACTTTGTTGTACACCTGAATCTAACGCAACATTGTAAATCAACTATATTTTAATAAAAAAATTTTAAAAAATAAAATAAAAGACATGGTAAGGAACTTTGCCAAGTCCTCTCGCTAGTAAGATGTCTAGTTGAGGCTTGAATCTAAGTCGTTCTGATTCCAAAGAGCATGCTTATTGTTCTGGATTGCCTCAAAAAAAATGCTATGAGAAAAATGAGAAAAAAATGAAAGTCGAAAGGATTCACACAAGTGTCTTTTTAAAATAGAAACTCCAACCATGCATTGAAAATACTTTCATCTGTACTCATTTTATGCACGCAAATTTTCTCGGTGAAATTTCAGGTGGCAAACGCCTAGGTTGGTAAATTATAGCCTGATACACGCTTCCCCTTTTGTCTTTTCTTTCTTTCTTTCTTTCTTTTTTTTTTTTGTTGGCCCTGTGTTACAAGCTCGGAGGTCAGGCTGCTCCAGAGGGCATCAGTGTCACTGTTTCCTCACGAGGATGATGTCAGAGGGGAGGTAGCAGCATTAGACACAGGAGCTCTCTCCCCGACACCCCCAGCTCCATCAAGTCCCAGGTCTCCTGTAACTGACAAGTTTCCAGAAGTAGATCTTCCGGACTTACTTCCAAAAGGTTTAGTCTGAGGTTCTTCTGTGATTCCTTCGTTCAACAATCTCCCCTCAATCTGGACAGCACTTTGGGGGTCTCGTGGCTGGAGGACTTTTTGTTACGGAGCCATAGTGGCAACTGCAGAAACAGCCTCATCTCTGGGAGTTTCCCTCCATAAATAGCACTCATTACTGGAAAGTTGTTTTCAGTATCAAGTCGTGGCAGTGCCGAGGTAGATTATATAAGTGGTCATACTTCCACAGTAAAATCCACAAATTTCTGTCATTGTGAAAGTGGCTTCTCACTTGTAAAATGCAACCCCTTGCTTACCCTGAAGAGGACATAGAAACATTGACGTTTGTGTAGCACCTGACTTTCACCTTAATACCCTTTAATACGTAGAATCCTGATGAAGCAGGGACAGAAAAGAAGTACCCTGAAAGTTGATGCATGGAGCTGGTGTAGGAGATGTGGAACTACAGTTTCCAGAATGGGGAACTTCCCTAAAGGTGGAGGGTCAATTGTCTACCTTAAGAAAATAAGCAAGTGTATATCTGCACAATTTCTTCTACCATCCTCAGAACGTTCTTTGTTCATTAAATGAACAATTCGTTTCTGACACTCTGTCATTTACCTACTTGACACCCTGTTAAAAAGAATGACTTTTGAAGGAGAACCTCTCTAACAGTCTAAGGACGATGCAGATTCATGACCACAGTTATCCAATATCACAGGCGTTTTAAATGTAAAACCAGCAAGTTGCATGTGAGCTTGGATTTTTATGTAGCCAAACTTCCTCATTTTGTAAAACACAAAAAACAAGTAAATTCCAGAGAGGTGAAATAATTGACTCAGAGCCCACAACGGTACAGATATAATAACATGATTAAGTGTCCATCCTGTTACAGCCGGGCTGAAATGTATAGATTAATTACTGCAAATGGAGAGGACTATGTGTAATTCCAATAGACCTTTTCCTAATATCTATTGCCCACAAATATTCCTTCAAACATTCATTTGAATATGAATAAAAAGATATACTTTTTTAAAAAATTGAGGAGAAAGATCGTACTTGTTATTATCCACCACAAAATAAGCTGGACCGCCCGAGAGTCTGCTGGGCTCGGTGAGGCTGCAGCTCCCACGAGCTCAGAGGCTCAGCTCCCTCATCCAGCCTCATGCATGTCTTCTCAGGAGAGCTGGTCTAGTAGCTCACCTGGTGCCCAAGGATGGGGCGTGATGCAGGCTTCTTACCCCCAAAAGCATTAGCACCCGCTGCATACGCTTCAGATGATGGCAGAATGGGGTTGGTCTCTGCAAAGGTTGACTGATGTTACACGTTATTTAAGAATTTTAAAATCCCTGCTTACCATGTGAATGACTTGATTCCTGGGGGATAGTTTGCTGTGTTACTAAAAAAGCATGATCTGATTTGCCTCAGCAGTCTCTGCATTCTGTCCTTTACCACTGCAGTCCCGTCCACTCTCAGATCAGTTGCCAGGCACAGGGTTCCCAAAGCCCGCTGCTGCCGCCATCCTGGAATGCACTTGGCGTTAGGACCCCTGCACCCGGGGTACAGGAATGCAATAGTGGATGATGTATAGCATGATGTGTGATCTCTGACTTTCCTTATAATTCTTCTGTTCTCATCTCCTTTTTTCCCTTTCTATTTCAATTACTTTGAGCAGCATCAAGAAAAAATTACCAATCTACCAAAATGAGTAAGTCCCTCTGTGAAGCCATGAAATGCTTGCTCTACACAATGCCATTTCATGCTTCTCCATCCTAAACTCTGACCATTTTCTCCTGTGGGAAAAATGTCAAGTTTAGGTGTCGCTAGCTCTCATGACCAACTCATCACTAGAACCTGAATTGGAAGAGCTAACCAAACCTGAGTTTACAGTTCGTTGTTAGAAAGAGCTTTAAGAAATAAAAAGCGACCAGATGCTAACAAGCCCACATGCCAGGCTGTGTAGTGACTTCCGTTTTGTTTATCCTCCTTCACGGGCCCCTCACTCGCATCCCCCGGAAGCCTTCCCTCCCCTGATTCGGCTGCTCTCTGCCCACAGACTGGCCCACCCCGAGGGAAGCCTTCCGGACCTCGCCATGATGAAGCCGACCGCCAGCTTGGAGGTGGCGGAAGCCAAGCAGCTGGCGGGACCTGGGGAGGAGAAGCCGGGGGGATGCCCTGCAAAGGCCAAGAAGGGCGAGCTCGGCAAGGACAGTGAGGAAGAGGACGACGAGGAGGAGGAAGAGACGTCAGGTAAGCCGCCCGCCCGCCCCGGGAGCTGCTCAGAAGATGCCGGCTCCCAGACGGAGGGAATGAAACACTGGCTTGCTCCAAGTGCATAAAACGAGTATACGCTCGACCCAGGCAGTGAACTAGAGACCAGGGTGTGGTCTTTTGGTTGCTGTAGTCATAGTTTTCCTGTTCCAATTGCCCCAAGGATTTCCCTGTAATTCTGACTTAGAGGAAGATGGCAGATGGCTGGTTGTCTGGGTCCTGCAGGGTCCTGCCCAGTTTCGTTTAGTCTGTTAGTTCCCAGGAAGCATGGAGGAACCAGAGATCACAGCCTTTGGTGGGGGAGGTGACATTCTGAGGCTGTGATGCTGAGATGCTGCCCTTGTTTTTCCTGGTGCTCTGTGCTTTACAAAGTAGAAGATAAAAGGCAGCACCGGGAGGAAGATCCCTCCCAAAGACAAGCTCCCCACAAACTGGCCCCTTCGCCCACTCGTCGCAGAAACCCTAGGAGAGGCCCAGAAATGCTCCCTCCTTATCTGAGCGATGTGCCTTCCTCAGGTGAAGGAAACCAAGCTCTGGGGACCACGGGCTCAGGACTAGGTTGTGTTTTATACTTAAAGGCAGGTTTGAGCTTTACAATAACATCTCACCAAAAACTGGGCTGCAGCTTCCTCTTTACTTGCCCCTGTAGCCTCGAAACTGTGCCCAGGTGTGACCTCAATCTTGTAGTGAGTCACCCGAGTCGCTCTGTAAATAAACATTTTCACGCTAACTAAAACCTTCCTTAAACTTTCAGAACCAAGTATATTACCTGTTGCAGACACCCCAGCCAGGTCAGGAAACTACGTACAGAGACCCTGGGTGTTATCTGCCTGGGGCCGTGAGCTTCTGTCTGCAGAGACGGGGACAGGCTGATTGCGTGAAACAGTCCTGTGAGGACTTTTGTTCAGATTAACCGGGACAGACCACCTTCTAGGCAGAAGCATGACCCTAGTCTGCAAAATGTTATTCCCTAGCACAAGGTGGAAGGTAGAAAATGACGAATTTGATTAAAAATTATGACTGGAATGAGTCTGAGCGCCGCACTTGGTGAAGTGTGACTCAGTCGTTCAGCCTCTCAGGTCCATCCTCTGCTGTGACAGGGGTGGGCTCGTCCAGGGCGGCTGGTGGGCTTTGCCCACCCCCTAGTTAAGCCCCGGCAAGGAGACTGGCGCTTAAGGAACCACTGTTTTGGCAAAAAAAAATGTCATGAAGAGGGAGCTCAGCTACTTAATATTCGGGGGAAATCAAGGAATCATAGCTCAGCCCTAAGAGTAAACAAGGTCAAAATTCTTTTTTGCACAAATTTAATGAAGAGGTGGGCGAAAGCAGCCTGTCCTTCGTTCATTCTCGGCGTGTGACGTCGAAGTCATCACCGGACGTGGGATTCTTGGGCCACCTTCCTCCAGGTCGGGGTGTCTTAGATAGAATTCATCCACTCCTGTGATCTTGCAGTTCCCATGGGAATGATACAAGGTAGGCTTTCAACCGTAATCGCACACACAAGCCCTTTTCGTGCCCTCGGGCACATTCCCTGCCCTGCAGATCTGAGGAACAAGTGGCACCTGGTGATAGACCGCCTCACGGTGCTGTTCCTGAAGTTCCTGGAGTGTTTCCACCAGCTGCAGACGTTCCTGTGGTGGATCCTGGAGCTTCACATCATCAAGATCGTCTCCTCCTACATCATCTGGGTGTCCGTGAAAGAGGCAAGTGACGCCTGTTTATCCTCAGGCCAAACCGAACCAGGTCCCGTCGCCACTTTCCTTTGTCAACTGTCCCTGATTTTTTAAGGGTGATTTCCCACGACGTCAGGACACCAAGGTGTGAGACAGGCACATACACTTGACACACAGAAAACCACAGCACAGCTATTCTGAGAAGAGGGAGCGATCTCAGGGCAGAAAGAGCCCCCAGCTTAGTCCCTCATCAGTGTGGTCCTATCACAGAGGTTCCTGATTTTCATCTAGTCTTCAGTGAAGGGTATGAGACAGGGTGCTTTTCTGCACTACGCGCGTGGGAATCTACCTCCATAAATTCTCTTTGGGGAAAACAGTAACATTCCGGTACATGCTACCAAGGAAACGCAGGTTCCAAAATGTGATAGAATCTTTCTTAGAGCTCAGCCTGTTCACGATTGGAGTTTCTGAGATGAAGCACAAAGTCTTTCAACATTGTAATAGCACTTCTGTTTTCTTACCTGAAAAGAGGAGTCATCATTCAGCCAACAATGGTTTGGTGTTTACTGTGAGAAGTTAGCTTTCTTTCAATTTCTTCAACAGATAATTTTCACGTATTTCTAATTTCCCTGGACTCTTTTTGAGTTAGTGACAACTCAAAGGGTCTTTGCCCTCTAAACATTAGGTCAGGAAAGACTGCCTATAATTTTTAAAAAGTTAAATAATAATATAATATTACAACTACAGTACTATGAACCCCAAATGTTTCACGAGTAGGTAACTAAGGGGTAAACCTTACTGTGAGCTCTCCAGTCTAAACTGGGACTTTCTCCCTTTTCATACAAACCATCTGAAGTGGGTGGGTAGTCAGGGCCAGGTGGGAACAAAACAGGAACCACTGTCCCCGTGAGATTTGTGGCAGAAAATGACACATGCTCCATCGTTAAGTAACCAAGTCTATACATTGGTTAGAACTAAAATGTAGCCTAATATATATATATATTAATTGAGAATAAAAAAGTTAAAGCATTTTAACTTTACAGGTGAATTGACCAATTCAGACAGAATTTGAGGGTCGGAATATTAAAGAACAATGAAAAAGGATCAGGGGAAGCCTGTGGCTAAAAATGAACAAAGTCCGTTTCTGAATTAACCAAGTCTGGTGTGCAGATGATTTCTGATGTGTGGCAGAGTGGGTGCGGGGGCATCGTAAGACAATTGAATGATGGGAGTGGGCTTTTAATGAAAGAGAAATTAGTGTGAGTAGGGCATGGGAGACCCACTCTCTGAATCCATCCTGGCGGGTCCAGAAGGAGAAAGAAAGAGAGGGTTAAATGACACCACTTTCTCATAAATCCTAAATGAAAAGCAGACATATATACATATAATTTCCAATCATCCTAATGAGTCTTGAGAATGCATTATTAATAGGCTGTCACGTAAATAAAGGATTACGGTCTCTTCACCCTGTTGCACCATTAGAAAAACGGCCTCTGGAGGCATGCGACCAGTTCCTCCCCTACATTTCACATATTGCACAGACTTCCAAAATTTTCACTCCTGATCCCATCTCTCTCACCTATAACTATAAAACACGTTAAGAGACTCATGAATCGGAGACATTCTTCTCCTCCCACTGCTGGCACTGCTGGAATCCTGGTGCTGTAGGATGGTTTGACCCCCAAGTGTGTCTGGGGAGGTCACTCCACCTGAAGGGTGAGTCACCACGTGGTCCTGGGGGTCAGTGACTCTGAGGCCTCCCCTCTCTGCACTGACTTGGTCCCTGGGCACCATCACCGTGTTCACAGCTGATTCTTATTAATGTCATGGGAGCACTGAGCCATCAGAACACAAGGCATCATTATAAGAACAACTGAACTTTTCTCTGTGCCCCGAATGCACGACACATTCTGATCATCCTCAGGTAATGGAAAGCCCTGTGGCTACCTTGAATAGCAAGCAAGATCTCAGTTCATTAATCAGAGTTGTCTAGCCACGGAGAAGAAGCAAACTCTGGTCTCTCACCCAGTGGAAACATGTCCTCTTCCAGCCGTTTCTTTCTTTCTCACACTCACCTCCCTCGCCGCCTCCCTGCTTCAATGAACTGACTGGTGTTATGGACTTGGGCAGGGGTGGCGGGGATGTGGGATATTCTGAGTTGACTTGTACTGTCCTAGGATGGCCTCACACTGGGCTGAGGATGATCAAATCTACCCTTTTCCTCCCGGAGGCTCTTCTGCAATGGCTCCAGCTGCAGCTCTGGGGCCGTCACCCAGCCCGTGGTTTCCAGCACCCACTCCTCCTGGACCCACAGCCTTGTGGGCGCTCCCCTGAGCTGTGTTCGAACAGCCCCACGTGCATGTCCACAACAGCCCTGGAGCAGTAGGCACGAGGTCCCCGCTCTGCCTCTGGACATGGGTCCCAATGAAGCAATGACCCTGCACTGTCACCAAAGCATCCACTCTCTCCTTGTTGCTGGATTTTCCGGGTGACATTGGACATCTGTGCCCCAACCCTGTCACCGACTCCAAGGTGCACACACTGAGACTGCTGAGGGGTCCTGCTTGGAGCACCTCCCTCAGGACTTTTGTAGAGAATTGGCATCTCCTTCTACCCTCACCATCTCAGGGTCGAGGGACAGACAGAAGCACCGCCCTACAGAGAATCCCCTTCACACTCCCTCCTGTCGTCTTCACCGTTTTGACCCATTTGTGTCCTCCTGGACCCATTGGCAGATCTCTACATGGTTTCCCGTCGACTGGAAATTTGTACACTTTTGGCCAGAACCTCGTTTTGCAACGTCACACTGACCTGCTCCAACTTGGGTTCTCATGACACTTGGATTTAACATCTCTGCACTGACTACAGGTGGGAGGAGAGATAGACGCTGCCTCTTGCATGTAGTTCTCATAAGGAGCCATGTGCCAACCCAGCGTGGATGTGGCTGAAGTTTGCACCATCTAGGGGCACCGCTCACCTGAGAACGGCCTCCCCGGGCTTGTGCGTTCTGAGGTGCTCACCTCTGCCCGTAGGGGCCTCTTCTGCTTTGAAGGCTCCACTCATCCCCACAGGAGCAGTCCATCAGCAATGACATTTGCTGCGTATATTTGCTGTCCGTAGCTTATTAATTTTGATTAATACAAAAAAATCCTTTCTCAAAGAAAGCCCATCAGTAAATGACAAGATGAGAACAAAGTCCACATCCCCAGTTAAATCTTCAAGATATGTGGCCACACATGTGCTTTGCATTCAAACCATCGTTATCCAAGGCCACCAGCAAGGGCGCTGGTTTTCACAAGCTTACGGGGCCATTTCCCCCACAAATATTAAACTTTCCCCAGGTTATCTTCACGGACGTCTGAGGAGGGAGACCATGGGAAAGAATTCATTACAGAAACCCTTCTGCATCTCTTACTCAGAGTGACACCATTTTGGAAAGACCTAGATTTTTACCATTGTCTTCTCCTTGTTTTATACGCAGCGGTGCTAATATCAAAAGGTTCCTGGTGAGCTCTGTGAGATCAAGTTATTCTTGGAGGAGGGGCCGGTCCTCATTTCTTCAAGTATCTTTAGCGTGTCCCACAGGGCCTGGCCAGTGCAGAAGCTCCGTAAATGTTTACTGACTGAAGGAAGTAAATACAATAACTGTGCAAGTTTGAGATTTTCCCCAGATATCAGTTGATGCTTCATTATTATTATTCTTTTCACTCTCGCTAAGCATGCATTTAGCCTTTATTATGGACTTACAGTAAATTACAATAAATTGAATGGTTCTATGGTGCTAGGTGCTGACACAAAAGCATGGCAGACACGTTTCCTCCCTCAGCTTGCAGTCTGACGGTAGCGGCTGGTAAATAAAACCAAAGTCACTGTCACTGCTGATGGGGGAGGAGCCTCTGGGTGCTCAGGAGGGGGATGTCATGCCGAGGTGGCCCCATGGAGGTGACATTGAAGCAGAGGGGGCTCTGAGGGAGGGGGACCGGGGATGGGCAAGCGTAATAAGGGTTGTCTGACTGCTTGTTGTATACATGGATGACCAGCTATTTCCCTAGAAATTCTGACTCGTTGGATATTGGTAGGGGCCTAGATGTCTGTCATGTTTTTAAAATGTATGTTCCATGAGATTTTTATCATCGGGGACATGAGGAGACCTTTGTCAGCCATGATTGCATTGAATGAAGCACTACGCTTCTCTGAGTCCCCGTTTTCCTGTTTGTAAAATGATAAGAGGGCTTCCCTGGTGGCGCAGTGGTTGAGAGTCCCCCTGCCGATGCAGGGGACATGGGTTCGTGCCCCGGTCCGGGAAGATCCCACATGCTGCGGAGCGGCTGGGCCCGTGAGCTATGGCCACTGAGCCTGCACGTCCGGAGCCTGTGCTCCACAACGGGAGAGGCCACAACAGTGAGAGGCCTTCGTACCACAAAAAAATAAAATTAAAATAAAATTTTTTAAAAAAAGATAAGAAACAAAACCGCCCACGTGACAGAGCTTTTCAGTCCTTATTTAACTTGATTCTCCAGGTCATCGGATCCTGGGGACCATTTCCTTATCCTTGAAGCTCTCCCCACCGTTGTTTTCCAAATCCGAACACTTCCTGGCCTTTCCTCTGTCTCACTCATGGTCCCCTTCCCCTCTCCCCACCAGCTTCTCTCAGGGGCCTGCAGGCTCCATCTGCAGCCCCCTCTACTGACTCCAGACTTTCGGCAGCTGTGTCAGGAGCTCCTGTGCTCCATGTGTCATCTCCATACAATGAGCCGACATCTGTACCTTCAAACCTGTCCTCTCTTTAAACTCCAAACCCGTATCTCCATGGGACAACTGGACGGGACCTCATTCTTGAGTGTCCCAAAGCCCCTTCCACGAAATATCTCTACAGCTGAGCCCACCACCTCTCCCTCAGCCCCCTTTGAGATTACAGCTGGCCCTCTGTACCCCAGGATGGGGAGCCCGTGGATATGAAAGGCAACTATCCTCTGACCAATTCCCCAAATTGCTCTAATCCTTTCTCCTTCCAATACGTATTCCATTGTGTGGCCAGGGTCTTCTTTCCAGTCTGTAACTAGGATCGTGTTCATCCTCTTCTCGAAAACTTTTAAAGCTCTCTCTCATCCTCACAGTCACTTGATCTGGCCCTGTACCACATCACCATTTCCTGCCCTAGACACTTGAACCACCGGGTGGGCTGCCAAGTCCTCTGAATGGACTCAGAGCCCACTGCTCTCAAGATGGACCACCTGCGGCTCCGAGGATGGTCACCCCACGCTCCCCTCACCTGTGTGGGCTGACACCTGCAATTCCTCTGTCTGGCCAGCTCCTGTTTGTACCCCTGGCCTCAGTTCAGATCTAACGCCCTCTGGGCCATCTTCTCTAACCCTGGATTAGATGTTCAGCGGTGGCATCAACACCCACAACTCGGCTCAGCGCACCCCCGCCATCAGGTGTCATGGCTGTCTGTTGCAGTTCTCACTTGCACTACCTGGGTGTTTCTTGAGGTCAGGGAGCTGCACGAGATGTATGACCGTGAACCTAATTCGTTAATTAACTTAATAAAATGTATCATCTTTTTCTATCACTCAAAAGATTAAAAATCCTATGTCAATTCATCGTACTGTTTTTGCACTCAATGCCTTAAATACATAATAAAAAAATAAATAGACTTAATTTTATGGGAGCTTGAATAGGATTTGCTTTTTAGCACCCCAATTAGCAGGACACTTGCTGATGACGGAGGAGGAGTCGGCCCCCGTCGGCCGGCCAGTCAGAATATCTTGCTAAAATGTAACTTTTGTTATTTGTTATGTTTGTGACTGTAGTTTACAGGGCACTTCCTTGGACAATATTTCTTTCATCCTCAATTCTGTAAGCAGCTCCTACTGCTGTACTGTTTCAACACTTGACTCTCAGAGAGGTTCCATGCCTTGGACAGTGACAAGTAGTTAAGTAGAAGAGTCGTAGGTAACAAACTGCAGAATTAATATTGTCTTGGTGTCTCCACACTTCTTGTTGTATAGCTTTGTAAGCCCAACAGGTAGCCATACCTCTCTGAGTGCTTGGCACTTGGTACCTGTTCAGTTTTATCAATTGCATTCTTGTGGTTATTTCTACCCGATCATACTAAATGTTTCTATGATATCAGTTTAACAATAGTCGGATATTATTTTAACGATATTCAGAATAAGTGAGGATTTTCCATGACTGAATAAGATGGCAGTGCTTCTGTACTGTTCAATGAACTGCAAGCTCTGAAGAAAGGTTAGAAATGAGTGGGCATCTAACCTGATGGAAAAACACACTCATGGTCTCAAAGCAAGTTGAAGTCATTGCCTTCCTGCTTTACACCTGCCCCTACCCCAGATCCTGTCTCGGTTGGGGACTGCCATCCTCTCAGGGCTCTGGCTCCCAAGCCTGAAGCTGGGAGGCATCTCCCACACTTCCTCCCTCGCCCCCCAAACCACTCAAAGCTAATCAGTCTTCAAATCCTGCTAATTTTACTTCCCGCCTCAGACCCCCGACTCCTCCCCGTGTCTGCCCCACTACCCCAGTTTGGGCCCCTGTCATTGTTCTCCTGGACAACTGCAGTGGGTGTGAGCTGGTCCCCTGACCTCTGGCCCAACCCCACTGATGCACCTGCATTCCTCAGCTACACTATCTAAATAAAATGCAATATTTCCCTAGGGTTTCCCAGTGGAAAGCCCTTCAGCACTCTCTGCTTTCTGCAGGAGGGGTTCATGTACATGGTTATAAAGGGTCCATCAAAATGTGGCTCCCAGATGCATGTGCAGCCTCCCTTTCTGCTGCTGTTCACTGCTGTTGAGTCCAAAATCTCCAGCTGTTTGGGGTCACCTGCTCCTATCATGCTACTTCATGCTTTGCTGCCTTTGCTTGTATATCCTTTACCTGAAATGCACTTCTCACCTTTCCTGGCCTGGCTGGCTTCCTGCATCCTTCAACGCACAGCTCAGGAGTCATCTCTGCCAGGAGATGTTCCTGAAGCTCCAGATTGGGCCAAGGACCCCCTGTGGGTGTTCTCACAGGAGCCTGTTCATCCGTGTAGTTTGCCGCTGCTACGTTATTTGACATCACCTGGTTATACACCTGTCTACCTACAAGGCATGTGTCTTAACATTCAGGGCCATGCCTTGCCCATGCAAGGAACTCAATCAGCCTTTGCTGAACTCAGCAGAACAGGATCAATCAGGTTGCCAGGTTTTGTAGATGTTGTGCCGTGTTGCGTATTTTTGTCCCCATTTCTGATTTTCTGTTTTCAGGTGTCTCTGTTCAACTATGTATTTTTGATTTCTTGGGCTTTTGCTCTGCCGTACACCAAGCTCCGCCGCCTGGCTTCAAGTGTCTGCACTGTCTGGACATGTGTGATCATTGTCTGCAAAATGTTGTACCAGCTGCAGACCATTAAGCCTGAAAACTTTTCTGTCAACTGTTCCTTGGTGAGCCTCAGACATGGGGTTGGTGGGGCAGGGGGGGCATCTCTTTGCCTGGCCTTCAGGGAAGGGATGCAGATACTGGGGGACACACATCCCCAGAACATCCTGTCTGGCCTTCAGCAGCTCAGCAGGTTGGAGGCATTCTGGCCCCCCATCTCTTCTGATGCTGAGATTTCCCCCGTGAAGTGGGTCTTCTCTCCCCCCAACTGTAGCTGAGGGAGACTACTCTGAACTCTCCTAATCCATGAGGCCATTTCTTACTCCCCTTTCTCTTCTTTTCAGCCAAATGAAAACCAAACGAATATACCCCTGCAGCAGCTGAACAAGTCTCTGCTCTACAGCGCCCCCATTGACCCAGCAGAGTGGGTCGGCCTGAGGAAGTCCTCTCCTTTGCTTGTCTACCTGAGGGTAAAGCCCTTGTCACCCTAAGTTTGTGTGTCTGCCAAGTTAATGTCTGGAGCCCTTTCCCAGGAGATGCTAACTTCAGCTTTGATAGGGGCCTCATCCTCTTACATGGCGTTTGCAGTCACCTTCGAAACAGACAACTGAACATTAAAATCAGTATTGCATTATGCTGAAAAGAAATCGATCGAGTAGTCTGAGATCCATTGAATAACGTATGACAAGTATATTCACTGGAACATTATAAAACCACTCAAAGACAGAGGTAGATTGACACTATCAGACACTGAAAGATGTCCAAAATATACTGTAACGTTGAAAAGAAAAGCAAACTTCAAAACACCATACATAGGATGAAGTCTTTTAGACACAAAGAAAAAACACTGAGTAAATTATACCAAAAGGTCAGCAGTGATCGTTTCTGAGAAGTAGGTGTCACGTTACAAGAAATGTTTGCTATCTAAATTCTACAAATTTAACCAAGGGCGTATATTATGTTTAGAGGTAGCCAGATAAAAAGAGCATATCTCTGAAAAGGGAATTTTGATTGCAAGTAGTTGTAACAAACATAAGGAAAGCAATATAGTTCAGATTATTCACATTTTATTCTGATGGATAATCTGAGCATTTTACTTTGATGCATTTTGCTGACAATGCACTTAAAACCTTTGTACTCAACTCCCAGAATCTGAAAGTGCGCTCAGCATCTCATTTTGCTTGGTGTAGCTTTCTAGTTTTTTTCTCATATGGCAGGTATCATTTGTAATGTATGAATGATATCTACCATTAAGAGCTGTTGTAAAGATAAAACAAACTTATATTTGAAAAGGGGGATTAGAATAGTGTCTGGCACATAAGTGTTATCATTTTATTAATAATTGTTATCATCACTATTATTATTTTGTGGTATAATCAGCGTATTTTTCCACCTACTGCTCTCTCTAGCCAGCTTTCAGAGGTGTTAAAAAAATCCGCCCTCTAATGCCAGTCCCACTCGGCAGTTCAGTCTGTCTCCTGGGGTCCTTGTAGGACACTGTACAAGGGTTTCTCACTTTTAGTCGCAAAGAAGGTTGGACGACCCTCCCAAGGTAACTGGACAAGGCTTCCAGGTTCAGTGTGTACTTTTTCAGGAACAGGCATGACCATCACCTGTCTTTGGTGTAGAGGTTCCAGATCCTGTTTTCATGGAAATTAGCCTGATTTGCATATTGGAGATAACTCCACCCTTGTTCCCATAAAACAGGGAAAATGAGCATTGAATTCAAGACTGTATTTTATAGAGGTGGGATTTGATCATGCACTGTTCTTTTAGACACCCAGAATGGAACGAGATGGTATCTCGTGGGGATTGTTTAAATGACCACGTGGCATCACATGCAGTTTACTTGCTTTCCAGAACAACCTCCTGATGCTGGCCATTCTGGCCTTTGAGGTCACCATCTACCGCCATCAGGAGTATTATCGCGGTCGGAACAACCTCACAGCCCCCGTGTCTAAAACCATCTTTCACGACATTACGAGACTCCACCTTGATGATGGACTTGTCAATTGTGCCAAGTATTTCATCAATTATTTCTTCTACAAGTTTGGTCTGGAGGTGAGTCTCCTTGCTGACCTGTTTTCTTTCTTTCCTGTGAAAATTCCAGTGGCTGCTTTTGGTCAGGTGTCCACTGGGGCTTTGTGGCACGTCTCTGTCCCCTCAGGATCCGGGAGGAGCCTAACTGAAGGGTTAGCCTGGCCTGGTTGAAAGTCTCCAGGACCTGGTGCCAGTCCCCTGCTCTGTGGCAGTGGACATGGCCTCTCGGGATCTCTGGTCTTACAGATGTGTGGATGTCTGTTTTGTGCCTTCTGGATGTGTAACCTTAGCCAAAATGCACTGTTTTGACCTGAATGGTGTGGTAGGCCTGCCCTTGATAGAATGTACTTGGAACAATGACGTTTCATGGCGAGATCATAACGGTAATTCCCTCCACCATTTGAAGTGGTTCTTATTGAGAGTGACCTGGTCAGTTTTTCTGTCTTCATGATGCAAACACCCCAAAGAGGCAGCACAGGTGAACACCTGCAGGGACCCGGCCCCAGGAATGCAGGTCTCCACCGCCCGCTCGGGGTGGGCTGCTGACACCACTCCCCTTCCCCGTGAAACCGACTCTCTGCTTCTTTTCATCCTTACACAGACCTGTTTCCTCATGTCAGTTAATGTGATCGGACAGCGGATGGATTTCTACGCCATGATTCATGCCTGCTGGCTGATTGCCGTCTTGTACCGGCGCCGAAGGAAAGCCATCGCGGAGATCTGGCCCAAGTACTGTTGCTTCCTGGCCTGCATCATCACCTTCCAGTACTTCATCTGCATCGGCATCCCTCCCGCCCCATGCCGAGGTGAATGCCCCCCACCGGGAGCCTGCTCAGGGACAGTGGGGACAAGGGCACGGAGGGGTGCCCTGACCCGGCTCCTCCCGCCTCCACCCTGCAGATTACCCCTGGAGGTTCAAGGGCGCCAGCTTCAATGACAACATCGTCAAGTGGCTGTATTTCCCAGACTTCATCGTGCGGCCCAACCCCGTGTTCCTCGTGTGTAAGTGGGGCCGTTGGGATTCCCACTTGCTCGTCCTTCTCCTGGTGGTGCGTTTGTGGGCCCCCCTACCCCACATACAGTCACAGGCTGGTTTCCACGCATCAGCATCCCAGGCTGCTAGTGGCTTCTGCTGGCCCTGTTACATCTGCAGAGTTAATACATAGCATCGGAAACACCATGTTCGCTTTCATGATTTCACTTCCCAATGCACAACCCCGCTCTCCGCCACCACACACCCACCTTCTAGAAGGTGGACTGCAGGGGGAGGCCTTGTTCTGGGCAAATTGCTTGCTTCTTGCTGCCACCGCAGACATACACCTACAGGTGGGCTGGGGTAGCCGGAAGGACGCAGCCGGACCACAGATGCTCCTGAGTGGGGCTGCAGCCCGAGCCCGTCCAAGGGCGGGTGACCATCCAAAGGTTAAGGTCTGGGCACCCGCCGTAGGGGGTGGAGATTTGGTGCTGCCCACCCACATGCGGGTGTAGATTAAAGACAACGCCTCTGGGAGGGGGAACTGTTCTGGGCAGCCGGCCATGAGGGCAGCTCCGTCGTCTCTACCCGCCCCCATCGGCCACCGTCTTCACCTGCTCTCACCAGCCTCCATGTCCTGTATGTTCTGGTAAGTCTGGTTACCAGTGCAGAGGGGGACGGAGAGGACAAAGAAAGCCAGAACGCCTGCATCTACGGCCTGTGAAGAGATAAAGATGATGGAAAGTGCTCAGTGGCCCCTCACAGCTTCAGGGGGAGATCAATGCAGGCAAACATTGTCGTGTAAGAGATTCATGAAGACTAGTCATCGCCTGTTGCTTTCACTCACCGACGAGCATACAGCGTCCAGGGACTCTCCCCTGGGAGCCCTGGAGCGTCTGTGGTCCCTCCTGCGTCCCCGTGGTGGGTGGGGGAGGTTGGAATCCAGGAGGAAGTGAACTCCCAGGACGTAACTCAGGTAGCAGATGAGGAGCCGCTGGTACCCCGTGGGGACCCCTCCTCGCATCCCTAGATGCAGAGGGGGAGCAGGGGGTTTCAGTTCCCGTGTCTGTCTTGCCAGATGACTTCATGCTGCTTCTGTGCGCCTCCCTACAACGGCAGATTTTCGAGGATGAAAACAAGGCCGCCGTGCGGATCATGGCAGGTGACAATGTGGAGATCTGCATGAACCTGGATGCGGCCTCGTTCAGTCAGCACAACCCCGTCCCCGACTTCATCCACTGCAGGTAACGCAGCCGCCCGAGCGCACAGCCCCTGGGAAGGTGCATCCCTGGAAACTGTGCCTCCAGCTCCCCCTGCCTTTCCCGGGGAGCTGACCCGCTGATTGCACCCCCAAAGGCAAGAATCATGGGGCAGGATGGCCCAGTGGTCTGGAAGCCGAGCCTCCCACGTTTCCTCCATCCTCCGTGGACAGCCCTCAGCAGCTCTGGAAAGCAGCTGTCCCTGAACCCCAGGACAGCCCCGGGCCTCACTTGCTGCCCGGGAGCCCCAGAGGCTCCTCCACAGAGCGTGTTGGCTGGTGTTTCCGTGTCCTTCTCACAAGCTTAGTTTTATGATTTCTGAAACTGAAGCAAGTCAGGGCTGAGGAGCGGAGGCCAGGCCTCCTGCAGGAGGAATTAACAGCTGCAGGCAGGGGAGGGATATGTGTGGAAAACATACAGTGTGCTAACGCGCACGTGTTGCACGCGCACACACACACTCAAACACGCCAGCAGCCCAGTTCTACTGACTTCAAGCCACACACATCAGGAGGCCCTGTGGGCGTTCAGATCTCACCCTGGACTGAGTCACTAACATTACCTGTATGATCCTGGGATGCTGAGAAACACCGACATCTTATTCATTCTCCTGTGTGTGAAATCAAGGATGAGTGTAATATATTTTAGGAAAAGAATCATAGAAACATTTAAAAGTGTTGAATGTTTTAGTCTAAGAAGAGTAAAGTTCAAAAGTTCGCTTATGTGACAGTGTTCGTCTAAGGCACAACTTATTCCCTAACGATGCTGGGCAGTGTTGCACGTATTTATCAGAGGTGACTTGTTAACTCCCACAAAATAGCAACTCTTTTATCAAATATCTGACCCACAATTGGTTCTTCTCTGCTTCTTTCCAAATCTGGGAAGAGAAACAACCAAAGCAAAACCTCCAAAACTGAGAGACTGTAATTAAGTGAACGCAGATGGGCCGATGGCCCAGGCCAGGGGAGCCGCAGCAACTACTTTCATTGCGGGAGGATGGAGGCCCGAGCACCTGCCTCCTTCAGGGAGTTATAGTGGAAGAATGGCTGCCACATGTCAGCTGAGGGAGGTGCAGAGAAACTGTTGGACAGAGCCTGGAAGCTCTGGGTCTGCTTGGGCAGAACTACTTCTCATCTGGAGGAGAGATTTTCACCTCTAGCAAAATCTTTGTATTTATTTTAATCCATTAATTTCCAGTTCATGGAAAGGACTCCCTTTTTAACTATTCTCTTGCTCCAGGAGGCATCTGTATCTTAGAATTTCCTCGGCCTCCTATAGAAAGACAGAGAGGGTTTTGAGTACTCAGGTAGTAGGCAGAAAATGGTGCCACTTGTGGGACGTTTGGCCCAAATTCGATGAAAATAAACATGCACATGGTGTTTTCACAAGGTACCACTCTGTCCATCACTAACTGGGCGAGGGTTTCCTGTGGACCAGGCAGTGATCGGTGAGAGAGGAACACAGAGCTCCCAGGCTGGCCTGGACAGAGCCTGCAGACAGAGTCAGGAGGAGAGTGTGAATTTGTTCCTTCCTCAACTAGAGTGTCCCGACTTGATCTGTGCTGTCGTTTGTGTCGTCTTTCGGTTCTGTTTTGCAGATCGTACCTGGACATGTCCAAAGTGATCATCTTCAGCTATCTCTTCTGGTTCGTGCTCACAATCATCTTCATCACCGGGACGACCAGGATCAGCATCTTCTGCATGGGTTACCTGGTGGCCTGCTTCTACTTCCTGCTCTTCGGGGGCGATTTGCTGCTAAAGCCCATCAAGAGCATCCTGCGGTACTGGGACTGGCTGATCGCATACAACGTCTTTGTGATCACGATGAAAAACATACTGTCGGTAAGTGGCTCCGCTGTGTAACACATTTGTGGTTTCAGCGTCAGAGTCAACGATCCGTTCAGTGGTTATTAAAAGCCCGTGGCCCGTCACCCTGCTCTCTTAAAAGCCCCAATAAGATGCCTGCAAACTCAGAATTCAAATGACCGTTTATTACTCGTTGTTTTACCACATTAAGAAGAATCCTTTTTGCTCATTTCCACCCTCTCAAGGACAAGAGGATATGTCTTCATAGGAATAAACTCTAAAATGTATTTTATTAATTCAGATCCATCTCTTCTGAGGAACGATCGGTGATCATTCCTACGACGGGCTGCAGTGTGGCCCTTTTATGAGTTGAATCAGTCATGGGATGTCTTCAAAAATTGGATCATATTGGCTAAAAGCAACTCTTTTACCTAGAAAGGGCTGTGGAAGTGTAAATAGAATGGGCGCGGCTCTCCATGACACCGCTTGGGGTGGGGATGAGGAGGGATGGACCCCTGAAGGCACAGATGTTTTATGAAGCCCTGAGATGAGGGTGGATGCAGGGGAAGCTTTACGGCTGATCTGAGCATCAGCGTCTGGACTAGAAAACAGCTCAGACAGTGGAGGGTTGAGACAAACATCTCCCGTCCCCAGAACGTGGCTGCTTCTCTATTAAATATCCATGTTCCAGGGCACATCGTGGCCACTTCCCTGGTAGATAAACTGCCCACGAATCATGCCGGAATCACATGGATTCTTTTAGGCCACAAAGACACCTTTAAACTATTTATTGTGTCAGGAAATTAAACAACGACCTTTCAGGAGCTGAAGGAGTTAATCCACCCCTACCTCCAGCTTAAAGTGAATCCCAGGGCCTGCTACTCAGCGGCTGTAACTGACAGTGCATTAGAAGAACAGTGATGTACGACTTCCTGCTTCCCCCCTTCCTGGTACTTACCGATGAGCTCACCAGACAATTCGACTGGAAAGCATTTGACTTTTTTATTTGGGCACGTGCACTGCTGTGTTTAGAAATCTGGGGAAGCCAAGTCTATGTAACCAGGAGTATGTATTTGAAGAACTTATTTTGTGTCGTGACCATTAGAATTCTAAGTTTCTAGCTGATAGTCAAAATGATTTTTATTCATCAGTTCAACCCCAGCAGTGTGTGTTTGCCTGCGGGGTGGTGTTGAGAGTTGTTGGAAAGGGCATGAGATAGGACAGGAGGTCACCCTTCCATCCTAAAGCCCGTCTGATGGGCAGAGATCTGCGGCTGGAGGCCGATCCCTATGACTGTTCCTGGAAAGTGTGTGGCTGCAGCATCCGCTCATTCATTCATTCGTCCTCTAAACCTGTGTTGCAGACCTGATCTTTGCCAGGCGCTGTTTTATATCTTGAAGAACTAGAGGTGAATAGTACGCAGATTTTACCCCTAAGGAACTCACATTCTAAAAGAGAAGATAGACTTTCTTATAAATAATTACAGTACACTCTGTTAATGCTCATTGTGACAGTATTTTAGGAAAGCAGTACAAAACAGGATGCCTAATTTCTGGCCTGGGTAAGTTGGGAAGAGGCTTCCTGGAGACGTTGCCATGTGAGCTCATCAGAAACTTGAATTCAGGGGTGTCCAGGGAGACAGAGGTGGGAAGAGATTCCCTGAGGAGGAGGCTATTTTCCCCCCTTGGGATGTGAACTTAACTGTGATAAGACATCACTGTTGTGAGACAACAATGTGACAGTCAACAAAGAAGTCTCCTTTACTCAGAGAATTGGCTGAAAAAGAATTGGCTCGGGCTTCCCTGGTGGCGCAGTGGTTGAGAGTCCGCCTGCCGATGCAGGGGACACGGGTTCGTGCCCCGGTCTGGGAAGATCCCACATGCCGCAGAGCAGCTGGGCCCGTGAGCCATGGCCGCTGAGCCAGCGCTCTGCAACGGGAGAGGCCACAACAGTGAGAGGCCCGCGTACCAGAAAAGAAAAGAAGAATTGGCTCAAAGCACATCCTCTCTTCCTGCTCTAAGAGCTACACCAGGCAGCTTATGTTTGTGACCATCTCCTGGCAAATAGCGTAGGTTTACTACGTCTGACTCTGTCTGACTCGTGAGAGTCAGAATCCCAGTCCTGGATCCGTGCTCACCCGTTTGCCATCACAGAGCCGGGCTGGTTCCTATGGTGGTCTGAGATTTCCTCTTTGAAAAGAGAGGAGCTTCCAAGTTCAGAAAGCGTCACACTCGGGGTTCTCCCCTTGCTCCTTGAGTTTAACTCCCTGAGGAAGTGAAGCATCAGGCGCTCTACCCGGTGGGGACTGGATCTGGGGCCCCATCCACCACCCGACTGGGACTTTGGGAATTTTCGCACGTGTTGGGATTGCAAGACATCAACCTTTTCTCCGGCTGTGGAGCTTCAGGATATGCCTTTCCCCTTTGTTTTTCAGATAGGAGCATGCGGCTATATTGAAAAGTTGGTTCAAAATAGTTGCTGGTTGATCCAAGCTTTCAGCCTGGCCTGCACAGTCAAGGGCTACAAAATGCGTAAGTATGAAAAGCAAATTTGGGAACAAAAGCACAAAGAAGGAAGGGCAGTGTATTGTTCTAATTTAGAAACTGGGCCGAAGCCCCTGAAGGGAAGAGGTGAAGGGACGTGAGTCAGCGTCTGCACGGAGCTGTGGGCTTGTGCCACCTGGGGATCTGTGCTCAGGACACACACCCCCACCGCACCTCTCATCCTCTTCCACAAACGTCCCTGTCCCCCTCCCCAAGCAGGTCTAGGGGGCAGTTGTGACCTTCAGCAACTCCTTGAACTTCCTTGAGTTACAATGGGAAGGGTCACAGATGCCCACACACACCTGTGGCTGCTGCGGTTGGAATCTCGGTCATCAAGTAGCTCTGCCTCCAGACCCCCCCTCCTCTGAAGCTCAGAGAACCTCCACGGTGGGAAGACAGTTGGGAGCAGCAACAGGGTGTCTGGAGTTAGATTCCCACCTGTACAGAGGCAGGAGTTCCATTTCCGCCCCTCTGTGTCTTGCATCAGAACCCTGGACAGCACCTCCATCCTCCTTGGCGCCTAGGATGGGGCCTTGAACGTGAAACCCCTCCCCCAACTCTGCCTTCCAATCCTTACTACACTTTGCAGAGGATGAAGAGGCACTGGAGTTTGTTCTGACTTAGGATCAGATGTTCTGTTGACACCCCTTCTTCCGATAGACCGTACCTGCTCCCCTGGCTACCCCTGGGGAAGCCCATTCCCAGAACATGTGTCTTTTTTGTACCAGAGATTTCCTCTGGCATTGGGACATAGATGTTATTTCTCCATGGCCCTTACTGGGTGGGAGGGGTCCCTTTCCATCCTCTGCCTTACATTATCAAGAGCTCACTTTGTGGTCAGCCTTGTGAATCAGTGCTGATACTGGATTTGAAGTGTGTGCCCTTGGCTGGGAATAAACCCACTCAGAGGGACTCAGTGCATCGGAAGTTTGCTCTTACACCTGTGTGATTGCCCAAGTCTGATCATGCCACGAGGGTTTATAAAATAACAATGAAAATGGGTGTAAGTTTTCATTTTTTTCTTCTTTTTCTTTTTCTTTTTGCCCAGCTGATGATGATTCCTCGTGTAAACTACCGAGCGGGGAAGCAGGGATTATTTGGGACAGCATATGCTTTGCCTTCCTTCTGCTGCAGAGAAGAGTTTTCATGAGTTACTATTTCCTGCACGTCGTGGCGGATATAAAAGCTTCACAGATCCTGGCTTCGAGGTGGGTCAGGCCAAGGAGTCAAGGGGTTTCTCTTAAGAAACCTGTCAGGAAGTGATATTGCACTCTTGATTCCTGTCTGAGCTTGCTTGTAAAACCCACAAGAAATTAAGAGATTCCTTCCAGGAAAACTGATCCGAGAAGGCTTTAGCCCAAGGCCTTTAAGATCTAAAACAGAAGAGTAACAAGCAAGTCTATGGAGGGAATCACACCTTATGAGGACTGGGACACCCTTGAAGGTTAAAGATGGGCTGGTTGTCTGAGCCCCTCGGTCCAGACCTCATCACTGGAGTAGGTCCTCTGGCCTCAGTCAGAACAGGAACATAGGCCACGTCGGTCCAGAGTCTAGTCCGTCTCCCCCCACCCCCCACCCCCACTGCCGCCTCCTTTTTAAGAAGAAACTCCTAAAGACAGAGAAAAACATAATCTGTTATTTTTCAGACCGTAGACAGAGGAGTGTGTTACTCCAGCCTCACCCTAAACCCTTCCTGTTTGTCTTTCCTTATCCCCTTCCTTTCAGGCTCTTCTTCCCCAACAATCTGATTTTTTCCTTCTCTGGGCCAGTGGCACTGTTTATTACTTTCTCCTTAGATTCCCCCTTTTTCCATTTTCTGCCCCCAGTCGTATAGGTTTAGGGAAAAGACTGGGAAGAGACCTAGGTACTAAAGAGGAGGCCATTGAGATGGGGGTCAAAGGGCAGCTGCACGATCCCCTAGAGCGAGCTTGTCTCTGAGACCCTGGCCCTGCCTCAATCCCATGGGACCCATGGTGCTAAACGACCTTATAAATGCTAGCTTGTATCATGTCACTTACCAGTATTGATCATTCTGATTCTCTCTCTACCACCAGTGTTCCCAGAGCCTATTTCTTCTCTGCCAGGAGAAGCAACATGTGTATTTCAAAGGTCCATTTAAAGGCTGAGAATTCCCAGCCATTGTTAACTAACCTGGAGCCAAATAGGATGAGGACCCAGTCGGGCACCTGCATTTTTTTTTTCCACATCTTTATTGGAGTATAATTGCTTCACAATGGTGTGTTAGTTCCTGCTGTATAACAAAGTGAATCAGCTATACATATACATATCTTTCCATATCTCTTCCCTCTTGTGTCTCCCTCCCACCCTCCCTATCCCACCCCTCCAGGTGGTCACAAAGCACCGAGCTGATCTCCCTGTGCTATGCGGCTGCTTCACCCTAGCTATCTATTTTACATTTGGTAGTGTATATATGTCCATGCCACTGTCTCACTTCATCCCAGCTTACCCTTCGGGCACCTACATTTAATCCGAGGAGCCTTGCTGCACCCTCAGCCCTCACCATGTAGATGGACGCTGACTTCATTTAGGGACAGTAGTTTACCATTACAGTTGTCTTCCTAACGCCCAGGACGTCATTTTCAGAGCAGAACATAATGCCTCATCCCAATAGTAACCTTATTTACTTGTATGTAGCAGCCAGTCCTTTTGCTAGCAAATGCATCTCTCTCACCTTCCCCTAAAATTCGGTCCTTAGACACTCCGGACATAATAGTAAGCCAGCATCTTTTTCTCAAAGTTGTCACAATTATTCACAAAGCATAATCTTCCTGTTATAGAAACTGGTGGCTTTGGTCAGAGTACAGCTCATGCTTGTCCAAAAACAACCATGTCTTAATAAGCACTGAACTCACAATGCAACTTCCAAAGACTAGACTAGACATTCATTCATTCACTCGTTTGCCACCTGCTCTGTTATGAGGAGGTGGATGCTTGCCATGCATGCCCTCCTAGAGCCTGCAGATGGGCAGGGAGATGGACCCGTCCACAAGCCGCTGCAGGTGGTGGGACACGCGTGATGCAGGAGGCATTCGGGAACCTGTGTATTGTAGGCAGGTGTGCAACCAGCCGCGGGGCAGGACCAAGGCAGCCTCTATTCCAAGCTACAGCCTGAGGGATGAACAGGAGTGAGAGGAGGAAGGTGCAGGAGGGAGACAGCCGAAGGAGGTTACCGGGGGGTCGGAGCGGCTGGCACACAGACATGTGAAGATGAAGACAGTAAGTGGAGAGAAACAAGCTGCGGGAAGGCCAGACTATCAGGGGCCTTAGAACCACGTTTATGACTTTAGAAGTGGCTGCACTTGCTTTTCAGTGGGCTGCAGGACAGATGGGGTCTAAGCAGGACCATAGGCGAAGGGACCAGGTAGGTGCCTGCTCTGGTGATCCAGGATGGAGGTGATGGCCGGGACCAGGAAGGGATAAATTAAGATAGTTCAGAGGTGAAACTGGCCCAGGTGGAAATCGATTGGTTGGCAGGGAGGTGGTGATGGGAAGGGAAGAGAGGAGGGCACTGTGCCCAGGATTCTGGCCTCAACAGGTGGTGGGGGGACAGCCCCAAAGGTAGAGGGTCTGAGGAGCTCTCAGCCGGGAGCGGAGATGGGCTCTGACTGTGGAGCTGTGGGTCTCATGAGCTTGTGAAACACATGCAGCCCGTCGGGAAGCCCTCGGGCAGCTGAGTGGACGGGTCTGGAGATGTGAGGAGACTTGAGGGTCATCGATACACAGACGGTGTTGGGGCAGTGGAGTGATTGGAGCTGCCAGGAGAGAATGTGGAGGTGAGACAAGGACCCTGGGCAGCAGTCACACCTCAGAGATGGGTGGGGAGTCTGAGCCAGTAGGAGAGCGTGGGCCCGAGGACAGCGGCTTCAGAGCGGAAATTCAGTAGACAAGATACGCAGAGACAAGGCTGAACGCTGAAATCAGTGACCTCGACAGGTGGGGTCAGAGCCAAACACCAGCGAGTTCAGGTTGAGGTGACAGCTTGGGGATGGTGCCTGCAGGATATTTGACTGCAGGGACAGTGATGCAAGGCCATGCGTAGAAACCCGTGCGGTGTGTTCTTTTTCTAAGATCAGCAGACCCGAGCATGGTTGCATGCCTGTGCGCAGGATGCGGTGGGGATGGGAAGGTAGAGATGCAGGAAGAGGGGCTGAGAGGGAGGGCCAGGGCCCCTCAGGCTGCGGATGGGGAGGCGCTGGCCACTGGCGTGGGCTGTCACCTTCTCCACGTCACCGCAGGAAAGGCCATCTGGGGTGGGTGGCAGGAGGCTGAGAATCATTGCCTCGTGACTTTGTTCTCTCTGGAAAGCACGCAGCTGGGTCGTCTGCCAGGAGTGAAAAGCCCTTGACAGAATTCTAGTTTGAGGAAAGTGTAAGGAGCTTGAAACAGCCGCTGTAGAAAAGCAGAATTTCCGTGGCATGGGGGAGGGGACAGTTCACCAGATCCTCTGCCCAGCCCTGCATTCCTGCACCGCTTCCGCCCCGTCATCAGGCAGCACGGGACCGGCATCCCAACGGGCTCCCGCAGACGGGATGGACCCCAATGGGACAGAGCTGAGGATACGAAGTTGATGAGCTCTAGGGGACCTGGAAGTGGCTTGAAAAGTGAGAAGGAACAGAAGGGAATGGAAGGACAGGAGGAAGAGAATCAAAGGGAAGGGGCTGGACGGCCCATCCCATTGCATTTCCCCTCACGAAGCCCCAGCTTGCTCCATGCCCTTTCCTGCTTACTGAGTAGAAAATGAACCTGAACTCACCCCTCCTTAAATGTCCCCTCATGGGACGACCATAATGAGGGCAGGTCAGGGGCACAGGCTTTAAGAGGCTTGAAGGGGCCTTGACAGTCTCAGAAAACACACACCGTTTTCTTTTCTCTTATCCTCAGGGTTGTGAGCAGCCCCTCCCGCCAGGGGAGGCAGGAGGCGGTGCGTGTCCATCCACAGGGAAGGGACTCCCACTCCCAGCCAGGCAGCTGCCCCCAAAGAATTGTTTTCTAGCCTTTAGTAACCGTTGTCAGGGGAAGGTGGGTAACACCGATAAAAATGCTCATTTGTTCCATGTTTCTGACTTTCTTTTAGGGGGGCTGAACTTTTCCAGGCCACGATTGTAAAGGCTGTAAAGGCAAGAATTGAGGAAGAGAAAAAGTCCATGGACCAGCTTAAGAGGCAGTAAGGATGCTTTCCTTTTATTTGGGGTTTGCCTGGTCCCATTCTGCCAGCTCTCAGCTCCCAGGGAGCCCCAAGCCCTGAGGAATCCGTTTGTGGTAACTTTCACAACTGCCCACGTGTTTGCTCTGGGTGTTGACTGAAATGGAAATGGTCCAAAGGAGGAGAGCATGGGGTGGGGGGAAGGGGGCCGCCATGGGCGGTCCTAGTTCAGATGCTTACTCAGGAGCCTTGGGCAGGTCTGCCGAATTCTCTGAATTCCAGTTTCCATTTTTAAATCAGGACTCACAGTTCTACCTGAGTATTGGTAAAGATTAAACAGTTAGTGAATGAGACCGGGTCGTTCCCAGTAATACTCACTTGAAGTCCATCATATCTGTGGGTTAAGTGAACAAATACAGAGTTCTCACTTTGGAAGGATCTTTAGAGATAATGTAATCCAGTCTGCTTGGGAAGAAACTGATGACCCATGTAATAGATGACTTAAAATCCACAACTAGGGCTTCCCTGGTGACGCAGTGGTTGAGAGTCCGCCTGCCGATGCAGGGGACGCGGGTTCGTGCCCCAGTCCGGGAAGATCCCACATGCCGCGGAGCGGCTAGGCCCGTGAGCCATGGCCGCTGAGCCTGCGCGTCCAGAGCCTGTGCTCCGCAATGGGAGAGGCCACACCAGTGGGAGGCCCGCATACTGGATAAAAAAAAATCCACAACTAACCAGAGGCAGTACTAGAAATACACCCCGAATTTCCCTGTATCCAGTTCAAGGCCTCCTTTCCCACCACACCATTCTGGAGAACTCAAGTAATGGACTGACTCCACCCAGGAGATCTGAGAATTCTTTCTTTCTTTCTTTTTTAATTAGCCCACTGAAAATAATTATTCTCTTAGAGTGAAATTTCTAGCAGTAAGTGGAACCTCTGAGGATTGCTAGTGCCTCCCATGTTTGGGGCCAGGTTTAACAGCTGATGGCCATAGAATTCAAAACCTAGCCACTTTCTCTAAGGAAATGGAGGTACTCTGTCAGCCCACCAGGAAAATTCCCTGAGTTTGCTAGGACTACTTAATTCCATCCTGACCTCATTTTTCCAGCTTCTTTCCCTGTGCAAAAATATTTGCCAGTAAAAATTACACTATCCCATGGCATGGTTATTTTCACAATCAAAGATATGAGTTATGTAAAACTATAATGAAAATACAGTATGGTATAACTATTACTATTGTTGTTTCTAGCTATCTAAATCAGGTGTAGAGAAATAACAAATTTGAACCCACATGTAGAATGTGTTCTGAATTTCCCGTGAGACCTGTTACTATAATTCACGTCACTGGATTTTTCCATTTGTTTAAGAATGCATCCTCTCAAGTGAGAGGTGAGAATAAAAAAGAATGAAGGCAGTGATCATTGCAAAAGACAAATACTATTTAAGCTGCCCAAAACAGAAATGTCACTTAAATCGGTTTAAAAACTTGGGCAATACATTCAGGATTTTAAGAAACTAAATTAAGAAATGAAATCTTTCACGAGGGCAGATGTGAGAGAAAAAGCTCAGCATTGCGGTTTCTGAATAGACTTCCTGAATCAACAGACAAAAAGCTGCAATTCAGCATTTTTCCAGATCCAATAAGAGCTTAGATTTGACATGGAGAAGAGTCGCAGGGTCTGATAGAATACTCGAGAACATTTGAGGAGCAACTTCCTATTTACAAAACAGTTCTCACGCGCATACCTCTTTTCACCTGACCTTCACGACAACTATGTGAGGCAGACAGTATCTAAAAAGATAATGCAAAACCTGGGAGAATAAAGGGTTTCTATTTCATAATTTGCTGTGTTCAGAATGGCTTTGGTACAAGGTATAAGTGGACTTAAAGTATTTAGCATAATTACTATTGATCATGATCGAGCTAGCACCTGGGTAGTGCAAAATAACCTGGGTATAAAAAAAAAACCAAGGAGACGTGTCGCTAATAAGTAAGCATCCACAAGTCCCAAATGTTGACCACTTTGTCCATGATTTTAGCTGTTTGCATAAAAGTGTACAGGTAACTATGGGTGTGTTCTTGGCATTGCTGCTGCTGTTTTGTTGTACAGGATGGATCGCATCAAGGCCAGGCAACAGAAATACAAAAAGGGTAAGGAGAGGATGCTGAGCTTGACTCAGGAGTCAGGGGAAGGCCAGGACATCCAAAAACTCTCTGAAGAGGATGATGAAAGTATGTTGAAACATTTCCTTCTTAGCCCAGAGTACCTTGATGTTGAGTAAAAGCATGATATTGGGTAGGGCTGTGAAATAATGTTACTTTTCCTTCTGCCAGTTTTATCCATGTATCTTTTTAACTCAGCAAGTTTTATGTTCCCATTGTGAGTGGGATGTGTTTGTTTGTTTCATAAAGTACATATTTAATGAGTCTGTGACTTTACAAGTATCCCCCCAGTTCAGCAAGACGACTTTAATATAACCTAGCTTCTGTTTCACGGACGTGTGATTCTGAAGAAAATAGGATGAGTTTGCTTCATTTGTTCCTTTAGGGAAGCTATTTAAGATATGCAGTCTACTCTTGCCTTTGATTTCTATAAATTTTATACAAAAATTAAATATGTAGGTCTCTGAATAATAGTACTTAAGATATCATTCAATTATGGTCTGTTCCAATGAAACTTAAGATGAAATACATATTTATTATATCTAATTATAGATTTGTTATATCCAGTTAAGTTTAAAAGCTCTTTTTAAAGATGTTTGCATGATGGTTTTCTGTTTGAAAGGAATGGAGAAACAATGCATGGTATTCTGCCAGTGCATAATATCTATTTATCAACAGTAAATTTATATTTTTCCAACCATGCATTAAAATGATCACAAGAGAAATTTCTGGTTATTGGAATTATGCATTTTAACAAATTATTTGCCACTAAATTGTTCTATAATATTTGGGTGATGCTTCTTTTCTGTTAATTCCATGGAAAATTTACTGTGAGATGCATTTTTGACAGATAACCCCTTCATTATTATATTTCTTCATATGCCCTCAATTCCTAGAGAGAAAGTGAAAACGTGGCGTTATGTTAATAGAATGCTGAGTATTTACCTTGTGAAATCGGCTGCTGACCCATGGAAACTTTTCAGATTCAGTAGAGTTTCTTTTCCTGACTTCTGATGTACTTTTGCAACTTGTCTAGATTTTGACAATTGAGTTGTTAAAGCGTGGTTTTCAAAGTTTGTTTTCTCACTTTCTAAGAATTAATATTTGGACATATTTTATTTTAGGAGAAGCAGACAAACAGAAAGCCAAGGGCAAAAAAAAGCAGTGGTGGCGGCCTTGGGTTGATCATGCTTCCAGTAGGTTTTCTTGATCCTCTTACAATTTCATCGATTCTAACCCTTATATCCTTGACCAGAATTCAGGCGTCCCCATGACCTGTGTGTCCCATGCATGGTTTGACGCTTGTGACTTGATAGGGGGTCAGAGGGTAGGAACTGTGATCTCTGTGGGTCTCTGAGCCCGACAGACGGAGTCGTCCAGAGCAATCAGCTGATTACCCTGTGGCTTACGTGCTCCCAAGTACCACTTACAGGCTCAGAAAGGGAAGAGGGATTGATTACTGTATTATCCAAGTCTGAGGTCCAGAGTTCTGCTGAGATGTATTTGTTTCATGGCTGAAAGCCCTTCTTAAAAATGAGTTTCAGCTCTTCCTGGGACTCTGCTTTAAGGAGAACCGCTATATTCGGAGTGTCCATGACCCTCTTTGTAAGGCACTTGACGTGAATGCCAACGAGCACCAATGCCCTCCCTCCCCGCTGCCCCATTCCCAGAGCTTTGATTCCATTTGCATGTAAAATTTCTGGGCAATTTATTAAACATAAAGATGAGGACCTTAAAACACATTTACTTTCTCACCCTGCCTCCTTCCCAGTTTCAAAACAGCTCTAAAACTACACTCTAAATTCAATGCCCAACATGTGGCTGGCCTCAGAGGCACCCGCAGCTCAGCCAGGACCAATTCAGAGCAAAGTCAGAAGGTGGTTTTGGAAAAGCAGAGCCTCATAGCCACACAGAATTGGAGCATTACCCCGCTGATCACGAGAAGAAAAAAAAAATGGATGAGGAATCGTGGAACTCAGTGGCTTTAAATGCTCCGCTTGGCAAAGGACACAGCACTCACTATTGGCGATGGTATTCTAATGGAACGATCCATTTCAATCTGGCCCTCCTTGAATTTGTTAGAATATTGAATAATGATTAATTATCTTGCAAATTACTCAAAATGTCTTCAGCCGTTTGCGTCTTATGTCTCGATTACTGTAGCTAATGTAATCACGAGTAATATCACCAAGGTCCGTAACATCAGCAGGGTGATATTCAGAATCACTAGAAAATCACAGATCAGAATCCTTTCCCTCACCTAATTCTTACTGTCATTTAGATCTGGTATTGGCCTTTCACCCAAGAAATAATTTCCTAAAATCAGCAAGCCCATTTGAGGAAGTGATATTCAAAATTTGCTCAGGATACCTGGATGTAATCAAATGTAATCCCAAATATTGAATTTTAGCATTATGGTATAAAAAAAATCCATGAGTTCTAAAGAGTTTCATTTTATTTGCTGCTCAAGTCCAAAGACAAAGATTCAAGTTGAAATTCCGTGTGACTCTTACGGTCCACTGGCGTGTCAGTCATGCTAACGATCTCGTAGTGCAGATGCTGTGTGCCGATTTCTATCAAGTCACAAGTAAACTGTGCCGATCTTTCTGTTTTAAAGGGCCCTTTGCTAATTTAGAGAGACCTATCCATTTCAAAATGGTGTCATACTGATGTTTTGTCCTTTCGTCCGGGGTTACATTCCTACTGCAATCGTTGTGGTTCTTTCCTTTGCTCATGTAAACATTGCATTTTGGAAGGAATTGGATATGGTCTTTGATCATCACCTTATGAGTTGGTTATCCTTGAAAGAACTTCTTCTGAAGGTTATTGACTTTAGATTTTCTGATTCATTTCACCCTCATTATATCAAGTTCTTGAAGGCTGGTATTACACTACCTGTGCCTGTTACAAGACTTCCAGTGCAATAATGCTGGGATGTGTGCCACTCATAGTTTGGAATCAGAGTCTGACCGTGGCGTTAAAATTTTTCTACAAAACATATTCCTTTTTACCAGCTGGTGAGGAAAGGAATTGACATGAGGTTTATTTTGTAGACCGTGATGATTTCCAGAACTTGCCTGGAAGCACTTTATTGAAAGCCCTTTTTCTGATCTCTCTTGAGTCACTGGGCTTTTAAATATTCCTTAGAGGTGGCAAGTGTCTTTGGAGTGCCCTTGTGTAAACCCATTGACGACGTAATAATGCTGTTACGTTGTTCATATTATGGGTAAGCATCTGAGATGCTTAACATGGTCTGTAGGGGACACCCTCTCAGTTCCATATCTATGTGCACACAAACCATTGCATCATTGCTGTTCAATGATACCTTCCATCCTCGTGTAGTGGGTCTCCGTGTCAATTCTGTATAGCCTAAGTCAGTGCCAAGTGTCACTTTATTGTCAAATATCTGAACTAAAGGGCCAAGTTCCTTTGGGATACAGGTGGTGGGATTTTAAAAGTCATTTTCACACTCAGCCGTCAGCATCAGCATTCATGGTACATATATGGACCCAGGCTGGGGCAGGATAGCTATCAGAACCCAGAAACGTATATATAAGAGCTTCTCTACTTGTTATTAGCAGATAGAACTTCAGAAAATAGTCTCTATTTCCTAGTTTTATTTCAATAACAATTTATAAAGGAATTGGAGACTTCTAAAATACTTCCTTCTTTTTTTGATGTGTTAATTGTACTTGTCACATACAAATTGGCAACATTTTTCAAATAATAAAAATCAGTGTTATGACTGTGATGAAAAATGTTTGGACTCAGTATCCACATGAAAAAAAGTTATTGAAGGTATGATTGAACACAGTTGAAGCTATTGTTGATTTTAGAGGCTATAATGAGGGTAAAATGTTCGATATTGCAAATCTTGGTTTTTACTAAATGACCACATGACGTCAAGTCCATGTGACTTACCCTCAAATCTCTGAGCTTACCTGAAGCATTACTTTCATGGTCACCCTCACTGTCCAACAGAATGCTGTGACTTTGGTTTGTTCTTGCTTATTCTTACCTTATTTTGAATTGCGTTTATTTCCTCAGGCTTAGGCCCAGTCCTCTGGGCCTGGTTCTTTCTTCAAAATAAAAATAACAAATTACAGTGCTTCTGTTCAAGGATATAAGGCCCAATTCATGCACACTGCATCTTCACGATGGAGCCTTCAGATTTGTCTGAAATCTGGGCAAAATTATTCACTGTTGTGTTTAGTGATATTCAAGCAACTAATTTTCAACAAGCCAAGGTTCCCCATGACCTTACAACGGAGAAGTCCAAAAGATAAATAAAGACATCATGTGATGTCATCCAAAAGACACCTCAGCATTTGAAAACACAAATGTAACTTGAAAATATGAATATGTTTTCCTGCAATGATGGTACAGTTCTTGTAGCATCAGAAATGCACATGCTGGGTCTCTTTTCTCTGATACAGTAATGATCAAATTGATAAAGATTCCATTCTCAAACTTCTTTAACTCTCTGAACATTTCAGCTCTCTCTGCTCCCGTGCTTAAGACAGCAGTATGTCCCGGTAGGGACAATGTCAGGCAAGGCAAGGACGATCCATACTGTTTGTGCTTTGGGTCTTATGGTCGGCACAGTTCTCCTCAAATTTCAGTAAGTGACTGAGGGCTCCTGGTTGACCAGAAGCCTCACAGCGCTAAACTGTGTGGACCATGTCTGCCGGACCTCCATCTGTCCCATTCTAGGCGTAGAAACAGCCAGAGTGTGGTGGTGGTGCTCTTTTTTTGATGTTACCTGCCCATTTGCTCCTCATGACAATGTGTGATTTTTTAAAAAAAACTCTTTCAAATGTCTTGCCATCTGTGTTACGGCCCCATGTCTGCACAGTATAAAGTGAAGGAGAAGGCTGGTGACACTGATTCTTGCTCCTGAATCATCCTGATTAGCTTTGCTACAGCAGTTTGGACCCATTCAGACAACAGCAAAGCCTCTGCTTCACTTTGGCCTTGCCTAAAGGCCCCAAAGTGCTGAATTGTGACACGATGATAGTTTTCAGTCCTTTGGCCATCTTGGTAACCAAGGCGGTTGCCGCAGAGCTGATCTGGTGCATCTGTGTAAAATTTGCTATGAAAAAGGAAGAAAACGCCAGATGAATGCAGCTGTGGCCAGGTCTCCTCGGAGGCCTGGACGAGGCCTGGTGCTCTGCAGACCACATAGCACCCCCTCATCTCCTGTTTCCTCCACCCCACCAACGTCTCTTGCTGTGGTCCTTTGAAGGACAATTTGTGTGTCTTTGGGGGCATTTCATTCATACGCCCCCAGTTATCTCATATCTCTTCCAAGAAATAAGTAAATATTTTGTTTTGCTTAGTGGTCAGGAGTGGAGATTACTATTTGTTTGAAACGGACAGTGAAGAGGAGGAAGAGGAAGAATTAAAAAAGGAGGATGAAGAGCCTCCACGAAAGTCAGCTTTCCAGGTAATTACGGGGATGAGGGAATCACGGTCTTTGCTAGTTGAAGAGTTTTTCTTTTTGACAGACCTTGATTGCAGGCCTAGATTTCTTCTGCCGTGTTCATATGTTGTAGCTCCCAGAAGCGTCCGATTTACATCTGAAACAGTGTGTCCCATCCTGCTGCTTGCTGTCAGCGTTGCCATCATTACCGCAAGAGTTCCTGCGGGAGCACTGGTCCAGCCAGGGCTTCGTTCATTTGCATAAAAAATTCTGATGCTCTATCAAAACTAAGGCTTCCTTGGGTGAACTTTCCTTTGCTGGCATTGCTTTGTGTTGTTTGAGTGGACTTCTAGTTCCATAGGTGAAATAGTTGACCATGAAAATAAAATCCCTGCTTTGTTGTGAAAATAAACGGTCATTTCAGTGTTACTTCAAATTTTGAAAATCAGTTCCGTTTGTATTGCTAAAGATTTTAGAATGTATTAAAATCATGAAAACCTCCAGCCCAGTTTTGACGTTCTCAGCTTAACTGCCTTTCTTTTTCAGAGCCTGCGGTATCATTCTTGGCGATAGGACTCACCAGCCTAGTATCGTGTATCCAGTGAATGTCTAGTGCTTGTTAAAGTCAGTAGAGTTACCTATGGGATGAAAACTTGGTATAGATTTCTGTTACAAAGGAGCGTATACAGGACTCTTCTTTCCCATTTGTTAGACTACAGGGCACACAGAAGGACGTCCATCCAGGCTCATGATGTGTCCATGAGAAGGCCATTGTCAGCTTGCTGGCCAGGTCTTCCCAAGCTGGCAGGTTATCTCCACCCCTGTCTTCCCAGTGAAATTGAAGAACTAAATTATTCACCGGGACACCTTGCTTTGAGGCTTTGTCACCGGCCCCATTGCCTCCTGTGTGTGTTTCTTGATGACAGTGTCTATATGCATGTCTGTAGCTGGCTTATCGAATCCTAATAACTTGACTTGTTTATTTTTGTATCAACGAGTTTTCTTCTAACCATCACTCGTCATGCAGCAGAGGAGAGAACATGACCATCTTCACCATTTTTACAGATTACATGAACGATAGGCTATTTTCTTTATTCCTAACCTACAAGCAGGGTATATTTGATTCCACATTCAGTGATGAGCACGTTTTAACTTAGTCGATGTAATTATAGAGACAAACTCATACCAATGTCATATATTAAATGATCAGTTTTTGGTTTTTTTCTACTAATTACTCTTGCTTTGTCCTTCTTTGTAGAGAGCTATTGGGAAGTTTGCGTCAGCCATTTTAGCCTTGCCAAAGTCTGTCATTAAACTTCCCAAAACTATTCTTCAGTATTTAATCAGAGCTGCAAAGGTATTTGATGTTTTACTGATGTGTGGTGTGTGGCCCTCCGCTCTGTAGACCTTTAGACGAGCAGATCCCGTTGCTCCACATCTGTGTTTTCCCTGTTCTATACATCGTATGATGAAGGAATTAGAAGAATTTAAAATATTAGGCAAACTTTTCCAAAAACTGTTCTGAGAAGACAAATTTCTTATTATGTGTTTTTCGGTGGACATCAGAGCCGATTAAAAAAAATAGAAAGAGAAAATGCAGATACAGATCTAATTTCTCCCCTTCTCGTAGTTTCGCCTAAGTCACATCTCGTGTTAAAAGGTCACATCTGGTTGCATGCATCAGGTATGATGTGTCAAAGTATGATCATTTTTCTCAGAAAGCTGGTAAAATTAGGAATCAGTAATAAAAGACTCATTTTGCTCCATCTCCTTTCTGGCTCCCTTTTAAGCCTCCATCTTCCTAAACTGGACTCTTCTGGCATCTTCCGCCCTGCGTTCAGCATCTCTCTTCACTGGGCTGAGCTGCTGTGGAGGTCTACGCAGCCGCCACACTCCATGTCGTCAGGGATGCTGCTGTTACAGTTCTTTGTTAATTCACCCACTGCACAACAGAAAGTATCCGGCTACCTATGCTGTGGTCACTAAGTTACTGGAAATCATAAACAATGAATCGCTATTCTTGTACTTTATAGAAAGCCATTTCTCCTGCCTTAATCTGGAGTAAGCACTTGAACTAATAAAACGTTCCTCCCGGGTTTAGATAGCGAGGGAGACCTTTGCTTCTCGCCTTTCACCTGGGGGTCTTATTTAAGTGCAGGTTATTTAGATTCAGCAGGTCCAGTGGGACCTGAAATTCTATGTTTTTCTCAAGCTCCCAGGTGAAGTGTAAATGCTGCTTTGCCTTGAGTAGCAGGGTCTTGACCTCTGGGCTCCTTCCCTTTTTAAAATGCCAGGATTCTGACTTCTGGTTTAATATTCCCTGTTGCCACTTCCCTGGGTTTCTTTTCCTCTCCCCTTTTATGACGGCACTATGAGTCTCTCCATTCATATTTACGAATTTATATGGAAGACTGCAATGTGATTATCCCCCATCTTACTGTAAAAAAAAAAAAATTTTGTTACTGGCCACAAAAAGAAAGGTCTGGATCATAACTGAATTAAAGAACATTTTAGAAAACAACCAATTTCAGTTAAAGATCTACACTTCCATAAAGTTCTCTCCTGTTTCAAACATTAAATGTATTTTGCATAAGAAGTTTTCAGTCAAAGGAATCCCATTTCCCTAACGTTTACAGTGAGATCACTTAGGGTAGAGTCTGAGATGAAGTTGGGCCAGTGGCAGTAGCAGTTGGAGAAGCCGGACGTCATTTATGCACATTTTCATGTGTTTTTCTCCTTAGGATTAGTGTGCGTGTGTCTGTTCTCCAGAGACACCATGACAGGGGGTGATAGTTACCTCTGTGACTTCAGAACTGAGATGTTTCAGAACGAAACTTAGTGTCTCAACTCTGTAAGAATTGGGATGTTTCCTCTTCCTCCTTCATTATCAACTCTTTCCTGAAACAGTTGGCCTGATCCTCTGTCCGATGTTCCTGGAACTGTAAAATATTTGTATTTCCAAACATCGACATAGAGAGCATTTACCTACAAATGAGGACTTGTCATAAGAGTCTCTCCGTCCCTCCTTTCCCCTTACTTGCATGATCCAAACTCTCATCTCAATGAGAAAGCACCAACAGGATCAATCATTTAAGGACCACACGTAGCACCAGGAATGCCTTTCCAATAAGGCAACATCTGAGTGGCCCGAGCCCTTTCTACGAGACTCCTTCAGTTCTGTCCTGAAGCCACCCTGCTCTCTCCTTCCCACCCTCCCTCCCAGAGGCTTCATTTTTCTTCAGAGCAAAAGACTTGTGCACCTAATACATTCACAAATCCTGAATCACTTTCTTATTTTCTACTTTGGCATTCTTGCTTTATGTAAAACCAGTATCATAATAACACTTTTTTTAAGGTAATGTCACCATATGTATCTGTTAAGCCTGAAAATTTCTTGAGTTTAGCATTTCAGAGTTTTTTTTTAAATCAATATTTTGCCGAAGCAAGTTTGCCTATTAAAATCCTAAACCTCAGAGCTACTCTTAATAGAATTCCCAATTAACACGTTCAATAAACATCGACCGTAAATTCCTTTTTTTTGGTGCTTCTCCTTCAAATTCCAGTTCTTCTCACTTTCCAAAATATGTTTTTGGCATAAAATAGGATAATTTTTGGCCTCCTGTGTTTCTTATTCAGAAACGGTACAGATCTTACATGTGTGTGAATTGCCCGTAAGATTCAGATTTCTACCTGTGAAGAAAAAGGAAATGTCCTGTCTTAGTAACCCATGACCTTTCCATTTCCATGTATGGAAAAGTTGAATCCCTCTTTATTTTTACAACGCCAGTGGTTTGCTTACACTCTGTTTTTCAAAGATTTCAGAAATCTGAAAATAATATAGCATAAAATGAAAGTGTCTGGGTTTTCAAGCGCCCCCAGGAAGCACTCCTTTAACTTTATCTTCCTAATAGAAAACCCAGCTTCCCTGAGACCAGGTGTGTGTGGGTGCACGCAGAGCATGCTGCTCGGCTTCGAGGCTGTGGATGGCTGACTTTGCGTATCAGGGGTTTCTTTCTGTTCCTTCTGCATGACTTGGGATACGGTTGGTGGGCGGACTGTTCACAATTGCTCTGTTACGGTGATTGGTTGTACTGTATTAATGCAACTGTTTTTAGCTATTGAACGACAATGACAAAAGGCAACCAGAGGCACCCCAGTTTTCCTTCTGTACCATTCTGGAATAACCCCTTAACCTTCATATCACATTATTTTTCCTCTCCAAATACGAATCAATCTACAAAGCCCTTTCTCAAGTTGCTGGTAATAGCTGTTATTCACAAGAGAGAGTATTGGGAACTCCCTGGTGGTCCAGTGGTTATGGCTCCGTGCTTCCACTGCAGGGGACACAGGTTCGATCCCTGGTTGGGGAACTAAGATCCTGCAAGCCGAGGGGCACGGCCAAAAAGAAAAAACACAGAAAAAAGAAGAGAGAGTATCAAACATGCAAAAGTATTTTCCCAAAGTAAATGAACAAAAGATGTTTTGGGTTTAACTCAAAGTTTATTTGTGCCGGGAGAAAACGAATGACACTTAGCCAGGCTTCCAGCTTGTTCCTAGCGTGTATAATGCAATAGGATCAGGAACTAAGTATCACAGATGGTGGTGGGATGTGGGGATGGGGGAGAAATGGTGGTTTGTAGACCCGAAGTATTTCATGATTGTCTGATACCGAACAAAATATATGCCTACAACATCTGTTTTCACATTTTATTTCATGATAATGGAAATAGCACAGGTCAGCTCAGTGTATTGAGGGATATGTGAAAGAGAAGTTTACTTTGTGTTCAGAGAAAAAAAAGATTCTGAAGGTCAGGAAGCTTGGTATTGGTCCCTTTTCTTTTAATTCAGCTTATTAAAAACCAGAAAATAATGGCGTTTTCTCCCTTCAGTTTGTTTATCAAGCGTGGATTACTGACCCTAAAACAGCACTCCGACAGAGGCGCAAAGAGAAAAAAAGATCTGCAAGAGAAGAACAGAAAAGAAGGAGAAAAGGATCTGGGGACGGTAAGTGATGAATGCGGCAGCACCCCTGCTTCTGTGACCTTGAACACAAATGAGGAACCGCAAAAGACAAGCTTGGGAGGAATGAAATTCTTGACTTCTAAAGAGTGCAAAGAGTTTTACTTACCCTTAATTACTCAGGTCTTGGAATAAAGTAAAACATGAATTTAAGTTAAGGTGCATTTTATAAAGTGAGAAGAGAGAGAGAAGCAAAATAAACCTAAAGAAAGTAGAAGGAAAATAATAATTTTTAGGTGGATATTAAGTTATAGAAAAGAAATATAAGACACAACCTGATTATTAAGTGAAAAGCTGTTCTTGGAAAAAACTAATGATAAAGATGAACCTATGGAAATTTGATCAAGAAAAAAAGGGAAAGCACAATTAAAGTGTAGTCAGGAACCAAAATGGAACATAGCCACCAGTGCCATATTCAACATTATACTGATTCATTTGAAAACATATGATAGGAACACATCTCTAAGGCGGAAAAGAATTCCAAACGACAGTAAGACACACCAAAAGCAAAGTTAAAGAGCAAGTGGGGCAATCAGGAAAAAGATTTTCATTATATATCAGACTAAAGACTAGTGTTCCAGATATATTAAGAACTTCTAAAAATCAGTAAAAGAAAAATTCAACCCAATGAATGAATGGATGTGAAAAACAATTTGAGATCAGAAAATAGAAATGGCCAAAAGGAGCTCAATTTCAGTAGTAGTACAAGAAACACAAACTAAATATTTTGACATACTGTTTTTTTAACCTATTGGATTGGCAAGAACCTAAACATTTGATAGTATCACTGTTTGGAGCTAGTGGGAGCATACATATTTGTGGTGTTCTAAAGCAGCATATCCACTTTGAAGAGCAGGTGTCAGCATCCATGAAAATTTTAAATGTGTGTCTCCTACCAGAGATCTGTCCCACCTCCAGGTGTACGGCTTAACTTGAATCAATATTTGCACATGAGCACAAGCACACGTGTCTAAGAATATTCATCAAACATTATTTATAACTAACAAAAATTTGGAAACATCCTGAATGCCCACATAAAGAAGAAGAATCAAGTAAATTATGTTACCAATGTATTATGGCATACGACTTAGTAATTTAAAAAATGATATGGGCTACTTTGAACTGACTTGGAGAACAATTCCTGACATATTGTTAAATGAAAAGCATTATGTTGCAAACTGGCATGCACATTATGAAACCATTTATGAAACAGAGGAAACCAGAGTGCCTCCAGACAATGTTTTGCATTTTTAATGGGTACATATAGTCGTGTATAAATGCCAGAGGAAGATCAGGAAGAATACTTAGCAAGTTAATTACAGTGGTGACCTCTGGCAGAGGGTGGGGAGAGACTGAGATTAAGGGGTAGGATTCAAGGAACCTTTAGCCTTGTTATATTTTAGTTCTTTACAAAGAAAATGTATATATAGATTCTTTGTGAAATTTAAAATGTATTCAAAAAAGAAAAGAAAAGGAAAACATAATTTCTAATGGAACTCTAATTGCAAAGCCGTTCTCCTTTTTGACCACTCTGGTCGCTGCTACCTCCCAGTAGCGTTTATTTTAGTTTAGTTTATTCGTTTAAAAAAGGCAAAATTAAGACACAGGCAATGTTGCAAGTCAAGCAATAAAGAAGTGGATGCACAGTCTGGCCTTGAAAGCTACCCTGAGGCACCAAAGCCTTGCACTGGTTGTGCTCTCTTCCGCCCCTTTCCTGTGACGTACAGGCAGTGTTTCCTTTGTTTCAAAAATGAGTCCATGCCGTCCAAATTCTCCTGTACGTTCATCAGCAATGTATCATGAACACTTCTCCAATTAAGTATTTATAAAACTATATCATCCTTTTTTTATAGCTGCAAACTATTCTATAATATGGATATGCATCATTTATCCAACTCTTCCATCACTAATGGACATAAGGTTTGCTTCCAGATTTTGCCACAGTTAAGAATGCTGTCATAGATATCCTTGCACAGAAGTTCACATGTAGTCGTGTGTGCGTGTATTTAAATGCATGGCAAAAAGTCAGGAAGAACACACACTTTCCACAAAATAGATGATCGAAAGTGGGATTTCTGGGTTAAAGTGGGTGCTTTTTTACTTTAATAAATATCTTCCCAAAAGGTTTTAGAAATTTACACTCCTATGTATAAGGTGCAGGAGTGTCTATTCCCCTGTAGCCTTATCCCATAGGCTATTATTACTCTTTTTATTGTGTGTCTTTCTCAAGGATGACAAACGGCTTTTATTTTCATTTGAATTTTCCTAACTAATGAGATTGAACATTTCCTATTTCAGATTTTCTTGGTATTTTTTACTTTCAAATCTGAGATAAAATTTTTATCATGTTCCATACTCTCATTCTATTGGGTTGTTTGTCTTTATTAATTTAGGAAATATTTATATGTTAGGGATATTATCCTTTTTTAAGTGTTTCAAGTATCTTTTTTCCAATCCAATGCTTATCTTTTGATTTAGTTTATGGTATATGTTTTCTAAGCAATGTTTAATTTTTTTTGTGATGTCAAAAAGGTCCGAATTTCTTTTTGCAATTTCTATGTTTTCATCTTGTTTAAGGAAGTCTTCCTCCCCCAATTTTATGCAAATGTTTTCTTATATTTCCTCTTAATTTTATTTACCTTTTAAATTTTTTATTATTCTGTGAAGTAGAGGTCTATTATGCTAAACCTGTTCGGTAATGTCCTCCTTTTTCCATTGAAGTTAAATGCTCCTTTTCTCAATATTAAACTCCCATTTGTGGTATGTCTCTTAGGTATGTTTCTGGACTCTGTATTCTGATCCACTATCCTACTGTCTAGATCTGAGCCACTGTCCTATATTTTTGAGTCCAGTAGCTAGAGTTAGTTTTAATATTTAGTGTTGCAAACTTCCCTCACGATGCTCCTTTTTTCAAAATTGTATTTGCTATTCTCAGACATTTGTTCTTCCAAAATTATTGGGCCAGTTCTAAAAAAATCTTTAGTCATCTTGTTAATATCTCATTAGTCTGTATCATGAAGATTATTTCATGCATAGATGCACCATGGTTTACCTACAAATCTAGGACAGCAATAATTCAAAGATACTGGGACAGAAATAAATGTTTATTTCTTTAATAAATATTTATTCAGCACCTTCTTGATACAAGGGATCATCCCTTCTTCGTCGGCAGATGAAACAAGTAGCATCTGTCCTTCCAGAGTGCCAGCTGCCTTTGTGCTTTCTGTGCAATAACTCACTCGCCCCTCACTCCCTGCCCTACACTTGGGGATGTGAGGTCCCAAAGAGTGAAGGAACCTGCCCTGGTTACAGCCAGCCAGTGAGTGGTGGGTCTGGAGTTCATAGCAGGTGTCCTGGCTCCAGACCCCTCCACCTTAACCAGTAGGGAACACAAATGTAGGGGGAAAAATCCCTGTTGACATAGAAACTGCAAGGTTTCATTTAAAAAATAAGCGTACATAGAATAGTGTGGGACCAGAGGACAAAAGGTGACTTATGACCCAGTGTGCAAAGGAATACAGTTCTTCGTGCAAAAGATAGTCTTTGAGCAGAGCCTGGCAGAAGAAAGCAAGTTCGTGTATGAAAACGAAAGAGCAGGTCAGCTTAGCTAGTAAAGACGGGATGTGAAACAGAGCAGCAGAAAAGAGCACAGTAGAAAATAAATTTGGGAAGATTAACTGGAGTCAGGTTGTGAATCGTGTTTAATAGAGTTACCAGATAAAATACATGAACCCCGGTTCTAGCTGAATTTTTTAGAAAAACAACAAATAATCTTTAAGCTTCAGTATAATTTTGACATATTGCATGGGATTTACTTACACTAAAAAATGATGTGTGGGGGCTTCCCTGGTGGCGCAGTGGTTGAGAGTCCGCCTGCCGATGCAGGGGACATGGGTCCGGGAGGATCCCACATGCCGCAGAGCGGCTAGGCCCGTGAACCATGGCTGCTAAGCCTGCGCGTCCGGAGCCTGTGCTCCGCAACGGGAGAGGCCACAACAGTGAGAGGCCCACGTACCGCAAAAAAAAAGGAAAAAAACGATGTGTTATTTATCTTAAATTCAAATTTAACCGGGTGTCCTATATTCTCATTTGCTATATCTGACAACCTCAGCCTTAAAAGAAGAGACTAAGAAATAAATGAAACTCTGTGATGTCATTTTAAGGGTGACCCACTAAAATTTATAACATTACCCCAAGGTGTTCAAAATTACAACTTCACAGTGTGTAACAGGAGCCAGCACACTTTTTCTGTAAAGGGCCGGATGGTAAATATTGTAAGCTTTGCAGGCTGTAAACTCCTGCTGCAACTCAATCCTGCCATCTTGGGATGAGAGCAGCCTTGGACAGTATGTCCACAAATGGGTGTAGCTGTGTTCCAGTAAAATTTGAATTTCATGTAATTTTCATATGCACAAAATATCATTGTTCTTCAGACTTTTTTCGACGATTAAAAATAGTTGAACTCACAGGCCATTTAACAACAGGAAGCAGGAAAGATTTGGCCAGAGGACTGTAGTTTACCCACCCCCAGTTCCATGGTTCTCATTCTGGAGTGGAGTGAAGAGAATCTGAAAGCTCAGAATTCTTATGACTTTTCCCCAGGAGCTCTTCAAATCGGCAGAATGTCCTAGATTTCATTATAAAATTCCTTTGAATCCAGAAGAGTAGTGTTGGCATTAATTTACCCTAAAAGGATGTAACCCGTGTTTCTCGAACAATCTTGTCAGGTCCTGTGGAGTGGGAAGACCGGGAGGATGAACCGATCAAGAAGAAGTCTGATGGACCAGGTAACAAAATAAAGGCTCCCATCGGCGGGGGGCGAGATTGGAATTTGTTTCTTGCCCAGATAGTACGTAATGGAAGGCTGCCTGAAAACAATGAATTAAATCCTGTTGCTGGACTGTGACTTAATAATCAGTGTCCCTTGAAATCTCATCTCTAGTGAAATTGCAAAGGGACTCCAAAAAGTAGACCTGACCTTTACACTGTGGAATGAAATGTTGGATTAGAGTCGGCTTATAAATTCCTTTGTCCAAGTACCTATGAAACGGAGTTTGGAGAGCAACTTGTAAATGTCCCAGGGAAGCCATCAGAGTAGAGGCACAAAAAATATTGGCAATTAATTTAAAGTACATGGAAAAGGAGTGAAGTGAGAAGTAAGTAACTGCGGAACTGAGCGGGCCTCCAGGCTTGGGCCAACCTTCTCGTCTTAGGGAAGAAAACCAAACCCCACTGCGTTTCCTCAGGACTCCACACAGTGGGGGACAGAACCGGTGTGTTCTAACTCCTAGCCCGGTCACGGTGCCGTTTGGGCTTCACGGAGTCCACGATCAGGAGGAAGATTTCTCCATCAGTAAAAAAAGAGGAGAAACAGAAGCCTCCAAATGCAGTGAACCCAGATGCCTCTTGGCTCCACAGATGCTGCTTCGTCTCTCATGGGGCTGGCATTCCTGTAAGCATCACTTAGCAGCAGGCAAGGTTTTCAGGCTCTTTTGCTCTGGACACAAATACATCCAAGGATGCCATCTGCTGACACAAAATGAGGCTTCCTGAATGCTCTCCAAGCCCTCGGAGGCACAATCCTTGAACCTGGCCTCCACGTCCAGGTAACCGGCTCATGTGTCTGTGGGACCACATACCCCTTTATTGCTGCAAAGCTTTATCACGCTTTGCACGGCGCAGCTCCTTTGCCAGGCACTTTTCCATGAGCTTTACATGCATCGACTTGTTCAACCCCCTCAAAACCCTCTTCCCCATTTAACCAAGAAGAAACTGAGGCAGAGAAAAATTAGCCAACTTCTCCAAATCTACACAACCACTTGGGTAGAGTTGGGATTTGGATCCAAGGACTCAGAATCCAGAGTCTGTGCTCTTAACAACTATGCCCTCCGGCCTCTATGGTTAAAAAATAAACAAGAATAAGAATCCTAATTTCCCATGTGAGTCTATGATCACCCCAGTGGGTAAAGTGCACGTTATGTTACACAGGGCTCCAATGTAGTCAGGAACACCATAAGCAAAACCGCAAAATAATTGGGCTTATCTTCACAGCTTCTAACAAAATAATTGTGAATATATGAAAAAAAATAGGTCATCAAAATATTAAGATGCTGCTAAAGTTTGTCAAGTTTAGTCCTTCAGCCTCCAGGGGTCGAACTTGCCTTTGATGTCTACACGAAGAGGCTGTGGGCAGTCAGTATCTGCCAGGTGGGGCTCTCGTGGCTGGTTCCTCTGGGCCTGCTTGACCCGGAGGCTCAAGGCCCCTTCTCACTACATGGTTCCCCCAGCTCCTTTCCCAGAGTCCCAGCTGGCAGCTCCAAGGTTCCTGTGACCTCAGTAGGTAGCACCGTCTACCGCTTCCTTGTGTCTCCCTGACCCACCTGGACCATGTGCGGAGCCCACACTCTAGCTAAGCTTCCCTTGGATGGATTTCCTTTGAAAAGAGCAAAATTTCACCTGAGAGAAGTTCTGCCTTTCTCCTAGGCCACCCAAATGCACAAATAATTTTTTTCCATGACAAAGTCAAACTCTGGTTCATGTTTCAGTCTCTAAAGTAGAGAGAGGACAGTGACCAGGGATGGGCCATACACCTGGGCTAGAGGTTGCAAGACTCTACCACTTCTGGGCTAAATCCCACCTGCCACCTGTTCTTCTGTGGCTTGTTAGGTAAGAATGACTTTTACCATGTTTCATGGCTGGAAAAAAAATCAAAAGAAGAAAGAGTATTTAATGACATATGAAAACTATGGGATTCAAGTGTCAGTGTCCGTCATTAAAGTTTGGTAACCCAGGCTTGCCCATTGATAAACGATCCATCCACTGTCTACAGCTGCTTTCACACCACCACAGCCGAGATGACCAGAGACGGCAAGGCTGCAAAGCTGGAAATGTGTACTGTACGGCCCCATCCAGAAAATGACCCCCCGCACAGGAAAGCTTATGTCAGTGAATTTTGTCTTTTTCTACCTGCTGTATTAGTGATCTTAAACTACAGCCATTCCAAACTATCATCATTCATCATAAATTCATTACGATCTTACTATGACACTTGAATCTGATTTCCTTTTTCTGGTGAGAGGAAGAGTGAAGGATACCGGTTGTTTTTCTTGTTGAGAGTCTTGGTGGTGGTGCTTTGATTTTTTTTTTTTAAACAATAAGGCAATTCTTAATTCATTGTCCTGTTCACTAAGTATTCCCTTTATTGCAGTCAGTGTTTGAGATAGCTAATAAAACTAATTTTTTAAAAAGCCAAAGTAAAAATATGTACACACGGATGGTGATTTGCTGATGTGTCTTGAAGCGTTCCTTGTATACCAGTTGAAAAAGCACTGATTTACAGGAAGCAATGAGTAAGACAGACAGTTAATATGGGATCTTCCCTCTTTTATTTTGATTCTGACCTAAAATAAGTTATGTCACAGCTGTGACCCAGAGCTCACATTGAATTCCGGGGGTGCCGGAGAGGCATGACATCAGGGACACGGTGGGACCCCAAGTGGAGCTTGTCACACGCGGCCTCCCAGGCGGGTCCCCAGTCACAGCTGAGATGAGAAAGGCAGCCCAGGGTCATCGGGAATCTCGGGGCCCCTGTGTTTTGGAGACGACTGACCCCCACCCACAACCCCCGGGGAAAATTTTGTAGTTAGCACAGCTTGATGTCATTAAATACATATGGACAAGGTAAGTCAGTGGTTTAGATAGACTCTTAGTGTGTGGACTGAATTCCCTACAAAATACCTTTGAGGTGGTTTAACTGCAATCCAGCTGCAGTGAGAAGCATCAGAGTCTTCTGAACCAACAGAATTGTTTCCCATGACAATTGTTAAGAAAAGAAGAAACATACAGGAAAAGCGTTAAAGGACCCAGTTACCTGGATAGATACAGACTGTTTCTGTCCCTGCGTCAGTAACAAATATCTTTGAGCACAATCTCTACTTTTAATCAAACCTGTTAACTGCATACAGACCTATTCTGACTGATGCTTTGACCCAAGGTTAAAAACTCTATCCGCGGGCTTCCCTGGTGGCACAGTGGTTGAGAATCTGCCTGCTAATGCAGGGGACATGGGTTCGAGCCCAGGTCTGGGAGGATCCCACATGCCGCGGAGCAACTAGGCCCGTGAGCCACAACTACTGACCCTGCGCGTCTGGAGCCTGTGCTCTGCAACGAGAGGCCGCGATAGTGAAAGGCCCACGCACCACGATGAAGAGCAGCCCCCGTTTGCCACAACTAGAGAAAGCCCTCACACAGAAACGAAGACCCAACACAGCAAAACTAAATAAATTAATTAATAAACTCCTACCCCCAACATCTTCAAAAAAAAAAACAAACATTAAGTCCCTGGAATTTATTAAAAAAAACACTATCCGCGTTTGGTTTTGGTGCTTCCGCAGCAGGTGTGGAAAGGTCTGCCCACGGCTTCCTAGCCTGCGGTCCCCACGACGCCCCTGTCCCTCCATGTTGGGGACGAGGGCAAAACCAGGGCTGCCTTTGGTAAGATACCACACACAGCACCGCGGCTGAGGGCACGATGTCCCTTTAAATCGTGTTCTCTTCTTCCTCCTAGATAATATCATCAAGAGGATATTTAATATTCTGAAGTTCACCTGGGTCCTGTTTCTGGCGACCGTGGACAGTTTCACAACGTGGTTGAACTCCATCTCCAGGGAGCACATCGACATCTCCACCGTCCTGAGGATCGAGAGGTGCATGCTGACCAGAGAGATTAAAAAGGTAGCACTACTGGCACGGTTCTGAAAGTCAGTATATGGAGCCCCAAGTAGGATCAGACAAAACCCGTTCTCTCTAGACAGCTTTACATAACCCTTTTGCTTTTTTGTATATTTAAGTCTGTTCCACGCTCAGAATGAAAATAATCAGACGCCACACACACACTCACACAGTCCCAGGATCTCGGCCAGTGGGTCCTTTCTGTCCCCTCCCATCACCACCGTTCGCAGCTGCACAGGCTCTGTCGTGTCTCATAAAGGGGCATGTTGTATAGTCTGGCAAGTTTGATGTGAAACTTCTCATAGGGAAAATCAGGATCTATGCAGAGCCACAAAATACAGCCACAGATGGTTTACAGGTTACATTTGAAAAGAATAGTTCGTTGCTGGAAAAGTTACTCTGACGTAGCAAAATTATCTACCTACGAGAAGGGATTTCTTTTTCAATATTTTAATTTTAGTTTTGGAGATGTAAGTGACAGATAACATATTAATTTCAGGTTTACAACATAATAAGTTGGTATTTGTATATATTGTGAAATGATCACCACGGAAAGTCTGGTTAGCATCCATCCCCACACCTTGTTATCAATTGTTTTCTTGTGATGAGGACTTTGAAGATCTGCTCTCTTAGCAACTTTCCAATATGCAATACAGTATTGTTAACTATAGTCCCCATGCTGTGCGTTGCCTCCCAGGATTGATTTATTTTATAACAGAGAGTTGGTACATTCGACCATCCTCACCCCTAAGTGAGAACGGGTTTCTGTTCAGCATGACCCAGTCACATCGGGCACCATTAATTCCATGAGTTAATGTCGATCCCCAGCTTGACTAGCTTGGCTTTTCATCCTGTTCAAGGTGTGCATGATGGTGGAGGGTTGTCCGTATTGAGCGGTGCCAGGCAGCTGCACAGGCCAGTGCTTCGTGAGGACCGTGACAATGTCTCCTTCTCTGCAGGGCAACGTCCCCACCCGGGAGAGCATCCACATGTACTATCAGAACCACATCATGAACCTTTCCAGAGAGTCGGGACTGGACACCATCGATGACCGTCCTGGTGCCACCGCAGGTATACAGACAGCCCATAGGATGGACAGCTTAGATTCCCACGACAGCATCTCCAGGTACGTCACGTGCTCCACGATGGTGTTGCTTTTGACAAAGGTAACAGAGGTGAGAAATGATGGGTGAGGTGCAGATTAATCAGAATCATGCAGGGTGCCCAGCCATTCCGGGCTGTCTCTGTGGCCACAGCCAAGCAGAGCATTGCCTGTCCCTGGACCGGGCAGATAGAAGCAGGAATCAATAATAACTATTAGCAGGAGCTGTATGATTCACAGCCACAGGACTGGGATTTCCAAGCTGGAGTCAAGTCAGATGGACAAGCCTTCCACATCACAAAACGATGAATTGTATCAAGAGCTGCCTCTTTAATGCCTTTAAAATGCTGCTCCAGAAAGAATCTTCTGTTCTAGAATCTTCTACTATCTTTTGCCATCCTTGATCTTTTTCCTTTCAGAAACGTTACTTTATGGTTCGTAATTTTAGAAATTTGAGAAGTGGTTCTGTCTGCCCCCATCTTCCGCATTGTGTGGTCACAGCCCTACTTCACACAGGCACCTGTGCTGACCCTTCACCTGGGGCTGCACTAAACACTGTGCATGGGTTTCTTCACTTTATCCTTAAAAGACCCTTCGAGATGTACTGTTATCGTCCCCATTTGACAGAGACATGAGCCTCTTCTGAAATTTCATGAGGCTATAGACTATTTCCCAAAGGGGGAAACCACACATAATTACAAATTTTTTATGTAGAACTTCAGGGGTTTCACGGGCCTCCAGAATATTATATGTGAGCCTGGCTTAAGAATAGTGGTTCCAGAACCGAACTCTGAACCAAATGAATCAAAGCGAAAATTAGAAAGTGAACTAAAAATCAGCTGTTCATAAAATAAACATACATGATTCGTTATTCCTGAAAGTTACTTATTAGTAACTTTCAGCTGTGTAACCACTGAGAACATGGTCAATGAAGAAAGTAACTAAGTACTGTAAATCACAACTTTAGGAGGTTGAAGAAGAAAAAGAAAATAAAGACTGGCCAAAATAAAATCAAGTAACTGCCTTTAAATCTGGTCCAAGATGACAAACATAAAGCTGAACCCATAGTCAAAAACTGTGAGGCCGGAGATTTTTAAATCCATCGATTGCTTTTTAACAGAGACTGTCAGAGTATCCCAAACATTTTTAAATGGTCAATCCGTCAATACATTTACTAAGAGAAAGCCAATACCTTCAAAATTACTTTTTAATGTTCTTTTACTCTTTATTTGTAACCTAAAGAAAAGGGAGACACAATAGGTTCATTATGTCATTAGTAACCGAGTGAACATATCTGCCCTTTCCTTAAAAGGCTGAGCAGAGCTTCCAGTTTCTTTGTTGAGGAAACTTCCAAATCACGTGTCTGCATTAGAGTCCACAGGAAGCCTTGCCGATTGCTGGGGAGGCAGTGACCTTCTCTGGGAGGGACTCCCAGCATGGACGCTTGCTCTCCGACACCTGTGCCCTGCGGCAGGGTAGTGTCAACCCCAGCGGGGACATGGGGACACACACGCTCCATGGGGCCTGGCCCCTTTCCGAGGACCCAGCCTGCATGGAGCCTTCCTACTCACCCCATCTCACCCGCTTTTCCCTCTGGCAGACAGTAGAGGGGGTCAGGGTAGGAACCTAACGAAGGAGTTTGTATTCCCTTTGACTTACTGGAATCGTCCCGATTTCCTTCAAATCCAGTTGGGAAATAGCGCTTTTTTAAAAAATGGTTGTTTTATGAAATCGGATATCCTCTACCTTCCCAGAAAATAAATTAGTTTAAGTTCCTTCAGGAAACGGTGACATTCTAAGGAACATTCCTAGATATGACCAGAGTGGTTATCATTTGAAGTGTGTGCTGTGTGCCCCTGGGGCATCTCGATGAAGACATCGTCTGATTACATTTGTCATCTGTTATTGTGAAGCTTCTCCTCTTCCCTTTCACTTTTAAAACTGTCCTGGCTTGGGTGACAAATTGGTCCACTGCAAATAACCCAATAGTCTGGGGTTGTGTGGAGTCCGAAAGTGGGCTGATGTGACAGTACAACTCACCTAAGAATTAACAAGGTTAATAGGACTTTGGGGTCAGAGCAATGATACCTGTGCAGAAAATCGAGCAGGTGAGGGTGCACAGCATCTTTCTGCTGCAAACTCCCAAAAGGCCATGGGCTCCACCTCTGAAAATAGGAAATGACACAGAAGCTCACAGATCCAGTTCCATCATCTCATAAATGATGAAACCGACCCCGAAGAGGGGAAGCGCTTTATCTAAAACCCAGCAGGCAGCCAGTGTCCGTCGGCGTGGAGACCCAGGCCCAGGCCCACTGTGCTCGTCCACTGCGTTCCTAGTTCATCTCCCCATCATCTCCTCTTTTTGTCCAGGACGGGTTGACATCTAAAGGAGTCAATGTCATTTTTTTAAAATCCTTATTAGAGACTGTTTGGTTGCCTGCGTGTTCCCCCCTCTCATCGCCCAGCCCCCGTGTTGGCCATATGGCTGTAACGTGCAGTCAGGGTGGCCCATCCAGAGCACTTGGGGCTTGGTGGGGGAGCTGTAACTCCAGGAACCTGAAACCCTTTGATGGTTCCAAGAGAACCTCGAATTCCCTACTCCCACAGGGGACCCCAGAGGTAGCTTCACTGTCCTGAATGGTTTCCGTTTCTGCCCCATCGTCACTGACTGTGGGCGTCTGACTGTGCAGCCGGCACACAGCAGGTCCCCTAGTGCAGCCACATGTGACGTTTATTCAGGAAATCAGCCGTCCAGTATCACAAGGGTCAGCCGGATCACTCATACTCAAGCTGAAGGTTAGTGCCCCAGGACCCTCTGTGTCAGGCACTTTGGGGGGGTGTGTCCCTCTCTGGGGTTAAACTCTGCATATGAACTGCAGTCACACCTCTGTCTGAGCTCTGTTGGCTGCATCTCCAGTACTGTGATCACCCAGTAGCAGCTCAGCCCTAACTCTGCCGCCCTTCCTCCCTGATTGTCAGGTGACAGGAGCTGAGGATTTCAGCCAATGGGCTCTCGCCCTCATGACATCCGCCAACACCTAAAACGTGATCTGAAGAAAACCATTCATTAGGCTCAATGAACAGTTAACAGACAAAATGGCCCTGCCACTGCTGGATTTCCTTTGTTGTTGCCTTTTACCATTTTGTTTCATTTTTTTGATGTTGGTTTATATCCAGTTGCATATCAAACCAGCATCTCTTCTCCAAGCCATCTAGTTTGGTTCAACTGAATATCACTCAGAAAATGGGATGGAAAATTCAGTTTGTTGTGGTCAGTCCTGAGCTTCCCTCTTTCCCTTTGGAGACTGTGTTTAAAAAAAAAAATGACATTTTTATATAAAATTTACATGAGCAGATATTTCTGTGTAACCAGTTCGGCTACAAAATGCTCTCAATGAACTCAGAATTGGGTGGGGGGCTGTGAATAAAACATGTTTCCTTTCATCAAAAAAAACTCAGTTGTAAAACTATGAATTCTGCTCTGTGAGAGAAAGGTCGGGACTTGTCTTTATTCTAGTTCCCTGTCCCACCCAGAGAGTGACATTTCCTCATGTATCAGCTGTTATATTCTTTTCAGCCCAGTACTGCTGTGTTTTATCTTCCCTTCTCTGTCCCGGAGGCCCCGCTGCGATGGTCGCTGTCCGTGGTGCTGGAGTGGCGCGTGGTTTGCTGCATGGCGGTGTCTGGGTCGCTGACCGTGTGTGACTCACGTTCCGGTGCTGTTTTAACACTGTCTCTCTGTGACTGTTTGCGCTGCTAGCTGCTACACGGAAGCAACCATGCTGTTCTCAAGGCAGTCCACCCTTGATGATTTAGATGGACCAGAAACTGTTCCTAAAACAAGTGAGCGTGCTCGGCCCGGGCTCCGTAAAATGCTCAGCATGGATGTGTCCTCTTCGTCAGCTGAGAGCGCCAGCTTAGCCTCCAGGTGCTCACACGTGCATGCGTTGTCCGTAACCGTGTCACCTCCCCCCTGGGTCATTGCACAAATGAGTTCTTGTGACCTGTGTGTTTTTGTTAATTTTTATTTTAAGAATGTGCATGACTAACCAAAGCATAACCACTGCCCTTCCTGGGATACAACTGGTCGTTCCCAGGACAGCATTCTATTAAACTAACTGCTCTTTGGTTTTTGTCTGTTAGGAGTTTCTTAAAAATCCTACTATAAACATTGTCCTTCATTTTGTAAGTATTTCACACTTTTTATTTCCAAAGGAACAAGCATGTTTCCTCCTTGGTTGAGGGCTCAGGTAGGTGGTCCTCACAGGGAGCAATGGGTCAGGAAGGGCAGGAAATTTTTTCTCACGATTTCATCCAAAGATCCATGAAGTAGGGGAAAAAAAATCCCCAAATCCCATATGTAGTCACATTTGGTTGATACAGGATGAATCTGTCCACGTTTTATATGCATAATTAACATAAAAGTCAGGATATATTTTACCATTGGTTTTTTAAAAAGAATATTATTGTGCAGTAGAATATATCACCTTTGTAGACCTTAACTTGTTTGGTTTGGAAACGATTACTTTGGGCTTAAGTTTTCTCATTAAATCCTATGATAAAACAATAATCATTTAGAAATGAAATTACTTGCGTAAAAGCCAAAAGCTTTTTTGAATTGCCTTTGAAAAGTCAGCAGGAGCACAGAAGCACGAGCGGCACTGTGCTTATCCCGACACCAAACAACCTACCCAGATAACCCAATCCAAAACTAATGTCAGCGTTGGCAAATCAGGGGGGTGTTAAGTCCTTGTTGCCGGCAGCTCTGTATCTCAGTTCAGAGCTGCAGGAGGCTGGCGCCTGGTGTTTCTGGGAATGCCATGGCCATTTGAGATGTCTTCTGGCTGCCACATGCTATGCCATCCCACTCTGTTGATTCCTGAATGTACCAGGATTTGCTGAATCCCTTTGGGGCCAGACCTCATTTAAAACCACAGAGAGCGTGCCTGTGGTCGCTTACGGTCCCACTGGAAGTTAGACCTGGCGTGGGGCTGGCTCCAGGGGTCTGAAAACTCAATGGGGTGATCAGTCAGTTTCACGGCCATGTCTAATCAAGGTGAGTCTTAGCCAAAGGCTGGCTGTCTTGGTGTTCCGACAGCCTTCTAACTGATGTGCACGCTTAGAACCAAAGCCCTGGGGACGCTGAAGACCCCTGAGTTAGGATCAAGAGCTCATACGAATGTGGTTCTCAGTCTCAGGGCTCAGCCAGTCGCATTCATTCATTCATTCATATGTGTGCTCCAGTGTCCGTGACAAGGAGAATGCGCACAGCCTGCGCATTTGAGCATCTCTGTGTTTATGTCCCCAGCTGCGCACACGTGCCCTTCAGATAGCAGCACCTTCTCAGAGTCTAACAGATCATCGCTCTACACCCAGCAGGCTCTGCATCTCTAGATGACTTTGCCCCTTCCCCTTCAGGGCTGGGTGTGTCGAGGTAGACAGTATAGAAAGCACGCTTTGAATTTCACGGCTCTCTGCTGTATTTCATTTCCAGCTTTTCCCGCACGGACCTGGCAGGGAAAGTTAGAAGGACAGGAGGGATGCAAAAGAGAAGAAAAGGAAGCAAAAGTAGAGTGAAGATAATGGCAGAGGAGCTCATGAAAAAGGAAGCTGGAAGGGGAGCTGGTAGCGGAAAGTTGTTGGGAGGAGAGGGCAGCCCGAGCTGGGGACTCAGCCCTGGGGAGAGACCCTCAGGGCAGAGAGTGGTGGGTGGGGCTTCCACATGCCAGGTGGTGGGGAGCCAGGGACCGGGAGGTGGTGAGCATTCAGTCAGATGTAAGAGGCACCAGTGAGAAAAGGCAAAGGATGGAAACACAGGGAGAAGCAAGCATGCAGGAAGTGCGCCGTGTGTTATAAAGCATGCCATTGTCTTGCCAACGGTCCATCATTCCTGTCCTCCCCTTATGGATCTGGGTTCAACTGAGAGTAGAGTGTATCTTGGCTAAGACCTGCGGACCCAGCCAGCTGAGGCTTCTCGTTTCCGTGAGCACCTTTCTTTAAAATCCATACACTGGGAGGTGAGCTGTGCTCACTGTGTCTTGATTGGAAATAAACACCAGGCCCCGTGGCTGGGAAGCTTGATGGGATTGAAAACCTCTGCTCAGGAGGCTTTAGCGCCCTGGGAGCCGCAGCCCAGCCCACCATCTCTGCGGACCAGACAGATTATCCAGACGGAGCAAAGCCGATGGAACACGGGGGAGCGAGGGGGCGTTTCCCCCCACGTGCCTGGATGCGTGGCTGTGGGTGCCCTCGGGAGGGCGGGGAGTGGGATGCTGAGACCAGGCGGTGCCCGTCCCTGTGTCCCGACAGTGAGCCCACGCAGTGCACGATGCTGTACTCGCGCCAGGGGACCACAGAGACCATAGAGGAGGTGGAGGCCGAGCAGGATGAGGAGGTGCCTGAGGACACCCAGTCCCCGCAGGACCCCACGCAGGACGGCGAAGTGGAGGCCCCGCCGTCCTACAGCAAGGCCGTCAGCTTGGAGCGCCTGTCTTTTGACTCCCGGGACGACTCGGGGGGCCAGACCCACATGGCGGTCAGCCCCGACGACAGCCGCTCAGACCGCCTGGAGGCCAGCATTCTGCCACCCCTGACCCATGAGCTGACAGCCAGCGAGCTACTGCTGAACAAGTAAGAGCCTCGGCCACAGCGAAGGCCACAGCCGTGAGTGTCCCTTAGTGCCCGCTGGGCTGCTGGGCGCAGAGACCCACGTGCAGGACGTCCACTCGGATGCTTAGAGTCCACGTGCTGCTTTCAGTACTTCCTGCACCGCAAGTAGGAGCCAACTTGGTGCTTCTACCACTGAATCGTACAACCAGCAACGCGTCTGTAACAGACATGAGTGCTCACGTCTCTCTTTTATTTATTTATTTATTTATTTATTTTTGGCTGCATTGGGTCTTCATTGCTCCATGTGGGCTTTCTCTAGCTGCGGCGAGTGGGGGCCACTCTTCTTTGCGGTGCACGGGCTTCTCATTGTGGTGGCTTCTCTTGTTGCAGAGCACAGGCTCTAGGCACCTGGGCTTCAGTAGTTGTGGCTCACGAGCTTAGTTGCTCCGCGGCATGTGGGATCCTCCCGGACCAGGGCTCGAACCCGTGTCCCCTGCATTGGCAGGCGGATTCTTAACCACTGCGCCACCAGGGAAGCGTCTCATGTCTCTTTCTGTAGCACGATATGAGGTTGACGCCACAAGACACCTGGGGACCCGGGAAGCAGGGAGGGACACCAGGGTCGCACCAAGAGGAAATCAGTCATCTGCGGGAATTAAGACCCACGTAGTGTCACGCTGCTTATTCTAACAGGATGTTCCATGACGATGAGCTGGAAGAGTCAGAGAAGTTCTACGTTGGGCAGCCCCGCTTCCTGCTGCTGTTCTACGCCATGTACAACACGCTGGTGGCCCGCTCGGAGATGGTGTGCTACTTCGTCATCATCCTCAACCACATGGTCTCTGCCTCCGTGATCACACTCGTGCTGCCCATCCTGATCTTCCTCTGGGCCATGCTGTCCGTCCCCCGGCCCAGCAGACGCTTCTGGATGATGGCCATCGTCTACACAGAGGTAGGCCTCGGGCGGAACTGGCCTGCCCGTCACAGGGCGTCACTCTGGGTGGGCCTGCCCGGCTCCAGACAATTTCACATAAACAGTCAGTGAAACTGATGTTCTTAGTGGACACATGATTATAACCAACAGTTGCCTGGTGCCGGTAATTATATTTATCATTTCACACCTCACACCGCATAGGGGCTAACATCATTCCATCTAACAGATAAGGAAATAGCCTCAGTGAGGTTAAATAATTGCCCCGAAGTTACCCAACTAGCGAGTGGTGGGGGAGGCCTTTGAGGTCTGGTGTCTGCCCTGTGGTTTCAGCCACCAGGACGGTAAGTGAAAGGCAGACACAAGCGCGGCCCAGGGGCCGGTGCACAGTCAGTGATGGACATTGCATCAGACAGTACAGTGAGCACCTTGAACAGTTTGACGCAGCATGCGTTTCTCCCATTTTTAAACCTAAAGGCAATTTCCACACATCAAAACACAAAGTCACATACCCACCTCCTTAAAAGTCTGAATAACAGAAAAGGAGAATTGCCACCCTGTTTTCATCACCCGTGAGGGGACAAGAGGCACTCTGCCCAAATATATGAACCTGCCTTTCTGCCCTGCCCTGTTGTGTACGTAGCAGTTCACAAATTCCCATGGCAACCGTAAAACTGGGAGTAGAAGGGAGGCTCTTACGGACATTGCTCCTCGGGCCGTCACGGTTCTTTGTCATCTTAGATTTGTGAAGAAGCCCCATTTTCTTACCTGGCTCAGAAGGAAAGTTTTCACTAACAGTGGAGCTGTAACTGCTTCTTCAAGGATAGTACTCATCATGGTGTAGAGTTAGAGTCTAGAAATTTTATAGGTTTACAAGTAATTCAACAGCAAAATTAAAACAAAGTTATGTATTAAATCATCTCCAAAGTATTCATTTTAAAGTATTGCTATCATGCATCTTATTTCCATAATAAAAATAAAAGATGTGAAGCCAAATACATACCCATGACTTTAATTAGTCTGTCTAAATAATGGCTCTTAAATATTACTTCCATTGCATAACTTGGTGATCGGGGCATAAGTGACTCCCTGTTTGGGGCCTGGAGATTCTCCCCAGCGCCTCTGCAGGAGGAGCTTCTTACCTGACTTGAGGTAAGGGCAGGTTCTAGGAATGTGGAGAAGGGAGAAAGAGCCGCTGGTGCACAGCTTTCGTCTTGAAATGAGATCTTCCCGATTCAAAGTGGGGCTCTCCATTTTCTCTGTCACACTGAGGCGTTGTTGACGTTAATTCCCTCCACAACCCAGACTTTGGGCCACAGCTGGGGGCTATGCTGGGCAAGAGGAAACAACAGAAAGTTTTAAAAAAATGGTCGTTCCTGTTTCTCAGTGGTTGCAGGTTCCTGTAGCGAACTGATGAGTGTAAACGGAGAATTGCCTACAGTTCAAAACCACACGGCATGGGTGGGCACTGGTGCAGAGCGCGGCAGGCGTGTGGCCTCTTGTAGCCGGGGTGGGGGGACTTGTCAGCACAAGGGGGTACGTGGGAAGGAGAGAAGTTTGGCAAAGGACGAAAGCAAAGTGAGTCCAGTCCTTGCGAAGAAACGAAGGCGTAAGACAGCCCGGCGAGCGCAGGACGGACGGGCCGTGATGGGGCTGCAAGGAGGCTGGAGGGGCGGGCAGCAGAGGCGCCCAGGGATGCCTGTCCACGGGGTGTGAGCTCAGCACTCGGTCCCTTGGGTTGAAGGAGTTGAATGGGACATGACTCCGGCAAGTGTGTGTTTTAGCAAGTTTTCATAAAGTGGAGGCTTGGAAAACAGCCGGGGTGAGAAATATCACGGTCCGGACCAATGTCACCGCATGGGGGGCTGAGAGGAGGGGGCAGAGGAGCAGGTTCAGGAAGGGACACTGGGTGGGGTGCAAGGGGGGTGTGGCTGGACTCTGGCTTCTGTGTGGGTACCCAGCGCTGGGTGCAAGCACCAGGGTAAGGGACGCAGGGCTGCTCTTCACAGAGGCTCGACTTTGGGAAGAAGTGTGAGAGGAGGAGGGCTGAAGGGGGACTCTAGGTCAATGGAGGACTTGTAAAACTATTTTTATTGATGGATTATGTGTAATGAATTAACCCCTGATGACGCAGACGTTGGACGATGTTTCAGTGTCCATCTCTGCAAACATCTCCACGTTTGCACCGTGAGCTAGTTACCAGCACAATTGGCAAGATTTTGTTTCATTCACTTTTATTTCTTGAGCACTTCCAATGAGCAATAAAATGGTGAGAAGAGAGAGATGAGAATAAAGTAATATCGTGTACAGCGAGCCTGTGTGGTTTGCTCCTAAAGATTACAAATTAAAGCAATACCCTAAAGTATAAAGATAAAGATCTTCCTGTTCTTGTTGGTTCTAATTACCATAGTTAATAGCTGAATACTTGTGTAAATATCTAATTGAATCAGTAGAAATTAGCCAATTCCTCAACAGTAGCAGAAGTCATTTAAGCCGAGTCAGAAGTAACATAAGTGGCCCTGATGTATCCGTAGTCACAGGCCCTGGAGGTGGGCTTCCCTGGTGGCGCAGTGGTTGAGAGTCCGCCTGCCGTTGCAGGGGACACGGGTTCGTGCCCCGGTCCGGGAAGATCCCACATACCGCGGAGCGGCTGGGCCCGTGAGCCATGGCCGCTGAGCCTGTGCTCCGCAATGGGAGAGGCCACAGCAGTGAGAGGCCCACGTACCGCAAAAAAAAAGGCCCTGGAGGTGAGATTCTGCGCTTGTCCTAAAGTCAGAGTCTGAGAATGAGAATTTGTTATTCCACATGGTGTGTGCATTCCCAGCAACAAAACTGAGACTTTTTCCCCTTAATTTTTTTGTGTCACTGTTTCTCCTATAGAACTATTCTTAAAAGGACTCGTTTTTTAAAAATTTCTATCATCTGTGTGCAGGTGGCAATTGTGGTCAAGTATTTCTTCCAGTTTGGGTTCTTTCCCTGGAACAAGAATGTGGAATTGAACAAAGACAAGCCTTACCACCCACCCAATATCATCGGGGTGGAGAAGAAGGAGGGCTACGTTCTCTACGACCTCATCCAGCTGCTGGCCCTCTTCTTCCACCGGTCCATCCTGAAGGTACTGCCCGTTCACAGCCCCTGAAAGATTCCTGAGAACCCGAGCATTGCGATCGGCATGGGGCCGAGGGTCCGTGGGGTGGGGTCTGTGTGTGTGCTCTTTTTTTCCTTGTTAACAGACAGTTGTGTTCATTTCATTCATTTTCTCCAACACTGTGTGCTCAATAATGGAGTTTGTAATAAGGGGAAATTTTCCCGTCTCTACCCTGGGTTGAACACAGCCTAATTAACCCAACACCCGAACGGTGAGCAGTTCTTACCTCCTGATCCACGGCAGATCATCAGGGAGCCGCAGTTTGGGGTCTCCTCTGCATCCTGACCTCGGCCCACCCCCTTCTAGTAGCATTGCTTCTCTTGTAGTTTCTTGTCGTGAAACCACCGGCTTTAGTGAGAGACCGTCTACGTGATGGGCCCGGGAAGCCCAGGGCTGTGCTCCCAGAGAGCACAGGCTGAGAAAGCCATTCCCTCGTTGCTCTGGGAAGACCTGTCTACAGAGTGACCTTCTCGGGATCAGTAACTCCTGTCATCCCGCTGAGCGTCTGTGGGGCTTTTTCTTCTCACACACTGTGAATTATAAGCTAAACTTGTAATATGCCACTCAACTCTAAAAATTAGATATTGATGTGCCTGTGGTCACACTCTTACTTTCCTTCTCTTATTTTAACCTTGTCTCGTATAACGTATTTTAAATTCACTTTATCAAGTAGTATCTTTATTCGTTCCTTTTGAGAACAAGCTTGGCCTCAGTTAATGCATACACACACATACATGCACACGTACATGTAACAGTATGTTCAACTTCTGTCCTATTCAGTGGGCTGTTTCAAACAGGCTTTCATTGGTGTACCATGACCAAGACCTTTACTCTGCCTTTTGTCACCTTGCAAACTGCAAGTCCCTAACCCTTCACTTGGCGGGGGGTGGCTTACCTGAGTCGTTGGGGTGGGGTGAGTTTGCAAAGGTATTTATCCACAGGCACCCATTAGCCAAAATAAAATTTGCTTAATTTTTCCAGTTCTTCTGATGAATACGGTAATTACCTGAATGTAGCCAATTTACTAATTCTTGACGAACATATTAATAGATGTTTAACCTTATCTTTTTAGTTCTAGAAATTAAAGTTTTAAATTTCAGCATTTAGTATAATTTTGGCCGCTTCCAGTTTCTCTTGCAAATTCTGAATCCTTTTGCATGTCATTTTAAGAAAATTATAAAACTTTAGATATTTTTATTACTTTTTCATCAACATTCAGATGGTTTAACAGCTATGATTTTATATTTAAAGCACACAATAAATGAAATTTTGGTGTTTCATATTGGTACACTTACTCTGATTTCTTCTTTGAAAATGTCTTATATACAGTGAATATATTTGAGGTACTGTAATGCTGAAATTTTGGCTAATGGTATGAAAAATGCTTTTTGTAATGATAAATCCTTTCATAAAAAGACAAAACTATCCTACAGCTTTTGAAAAAATCATTTTTTTCAACCTTTTAACAATGCTGCTTTGAAATCCAAACAATTAAAAACTGCAAATTTCAAAAGTGGTTAAAATTATCCTATTTATATGAATCACTATAATTTTATAAACAATTGGAAGAATTAACAAACCTAAATAAATATGCTACTGAGAAAGCAGTGAAAGAATCCAAATATGTTAATAAAATGTTAACAAAAGACAAAGCCACTTTCAAAATGATTTGAAAGAAATCAGTATAAACTGAAAAATCCCATTACGAGCATCTAAAATGTCTGTTATAAGAATACATTCATTGAATGTGTTTAAGAAATAATATATCTGTACATAAATATTTAAGAATAATCTGTAAATTACGTGACTCTGTCTTTGGATGAATGGGTCGTTCTCCGAGTTGGTTTGGCAAATGGGCCTGGAGCTCTTATTCTCTACAGAGTCAGACGGAGGACTGGACGGGGTCCTGGGGATAAATGCTAGCCTGGCAGCCAGGGCGCTCAGGGGGCGGACAGCTCACTGGGCAGCTTCGTCCAAGGTCAACACCAGGGCCACTTGTGGTCCACGTAGCATCTCATTCCAGGAAAGTCCTGCTTCCTCAGCCTCTCTTCTGCAATCCTCCCTCCTGTCCTTACCGGCCCCCTTTATCCCACTTCCTTGAAGCAAAAACCAGGCTCTGCAGGACGCATCACAGACTCTCACACGTGGGCCAGCATTGTTGGAGTAGAGAATTTGCAGGTCTGTTCCTGGGTCAGCCGTGGTGATCCCAGGTGATCCCAGGATTCAGGTCTTGTGGTGCGGGCTGGGGGAGGAGCAGCACCGTAATTCCAGTACAGATATTAGGTGAGCACGGGGCGGGGATCAGTTCACCCATGGTCACTTCAGCTCGGTACTGCCGGTGCACGCTGTCAGCACAGCAGTGTGTGCTGGAAAGCACTTCCGCTCAGGGAACCAGCTGCGTTGATTCTGTTTGACTTCCACCCCATCATCTGTTTGCATCTCCACTGAAGAGCCAAATGCTATGGTCTATGCCCACCGCCTCCACTCTGCTGGGACCGTTGGAAAATTATAGATGATGCTCTTTTCTTAGAATCCTTTGCACTGCTTTGGGTTTCTAATCTTTTTTTAAATTTCAGTTTTATTGACGTATAATTGATGTATAATTGACAAAGTTTTATTGACGTATAATTGACAAATGAAATTGTAAGGTATTCAAGGTGTACATGTAGTGATTCGATAAACGTATACATGGAGCAAAGGCTCTCTCCCTCTGGTTAATTAGTGCATCCAACACCTCCTCACCTGCCTCTCTGTCTTTGTTTGGTGACAGCATTTAAGTTGCACTCTCCTAGCCAGTTTCCGCTGTACAACAGTGTTGTCAGCTACAGTCGCCCTGTTTTACGTTTATCCTGAGGGACGCTCTGGTGGCTGGGATGTCATAGGGCAGAATCCCAGCCCCCTCCCCGGAACGGCGAGCTGAGCTGTCCCTTCCTTGCCTTCTCAGTGCCACGGCCTGTGGGACGAAGATGACATCGCAGACAGTGGCTCTGACGAGGTGGGCTCAGACGACGCGCTGTCCCTCAGCCACGATAGGAGGGGTTCCTCCGACTCCCTGAAGTCCATCAACCTGGCCGCGTCCGTGGAGTCGGTGCACGTGACCTTCCCCGAGCAGCCGGCCGCCATCAGGAGGAAGCGCTCCAGCAGCGGCTCCCAGACGTCCCAGGACTCCAGCTTTTCCTCCAATAGGTCCAAGAGAGGTATCTGTCACACGGTGTCCCCAGGCTGAACCATTTCCCTGGTTCCAGTGGGTCCGGGGCAGGGGAGTTTGTTGGGTGCTGTCGAGGAGACAGATATTGTGATGTGAAAAGAATGTACTTTGCAACCAGACAGACGGAATTCCGAGTCCGGGCTGAGCTGTTTGTGTGGCCCGGGGCGATCACATCACTGTCCAGGGTGTCTGTCTGAGTCGTCCCCGGGACGAGGATTCCAGGTCGTGGAGAAAAGTGGCCAGCACGCCGCCTCGTACCTAGTGGGTGTTGGATACAGGGTAGTTATAAATCATATCCAGAGATTCTGCTGAGTATACATCACGATTTATTTTGAAAATACATTTTAATCAATGGGAACTTTTAGCCAAACCTTCTTAGTTATTTCCTAAGCTAGTTATTAATTTCTTACTCAACGGCCAGTAGTAGGAAAGTACATATGCGTTCCAGTTGCCCCTCTTGGGGTAAGTGGGCTTTTGTGTTGGTAGTGCTTCTGTCTGAAGCCTTCCAGACACTCTGTATTCATCAGCAGAAGACATTTTTCAGGCAAGCACTGGCAGGTCATCTCATATTTGTTTTACAGTTAGAGAAATTTGGACCTGAAAAAAGGCATGGGTCCTGGACCCAATCTAGAAAACCCGCAACAAAAACCTGGGACCCCACTGAGCACGATAAGAACTGTTCTCAGTCTACTTCCTCCTGGGACAGAGGTCCCACCGCGGCCGAGGAAAGAGCCAGCAGTGGGTGTGAAAACCCACGGATGCCTTTGGCTATGGAAGCAGAGTTGAGGCTGCAGATTCCAAGTTCTCCGCCTCTGTTCTTACGGGCATCTGTGTGTCTCACCTTCTAAACAGCTTCAGACCATCCTCTGTCCTGGGGGCGGCGGGGCTTCTGCAATATTTACGTCGACAAACCTGCAACTCACGGTGCATCTCGGTTTCTTTTTACTTTCAGGCAGCACAAGCACCCGAAACAGCAGCCAGAAAGGAAGCAGTGTTGTGAGCGGCAAGCAAAAAAGCAGACGGGAACTTTACGTGGAGAAGCTTCGAGAACACTTAATCAAAGCAAAAGCGTTTACCATAAAGAAGTGAGTGCGTGAGAACGCCTTGGGGCTGGGGAGCTGGTGTCACTTACTCCACATCAGCCAGAGGTGACGAGTGAAGTGACTTGTCCCACCACAAACATAATCTGCTTCAGGCAGAACGAAATAGCCCATCGTGATACTGCTTTTAAAAATCACTTTCCAATAAGGATGATTTATTTTTACATCCACTGCATTTCTAAACACACTTTTTCTATTTGAACACGGGCTCACCGTGTGTATTTCCAGGCATATGAAAGAGTCCAACCAGACAGAGAGGGAATGAAGTCAAAGCTGGAAGGTCCTTAGAGATACACTTACCCCATAGAGGGAAACCGAGGTGCACGCGGGAAGTGGTTGGTCTGTCACGCCGCCCAAGTTCACCAGCCGAGTTCACAGGCCCCTCCCCCAGGTGACAGGGATGCAGAGACAGGAGTGGAAACGGGGGAGGTGCAACAGGGCTGGCCCTGAGTCTGGGCTCTGAGACCGAGGGCGCTGCTCACCTGAACGTGGCCTTGATTGAAGGTGGAACCCAGAGCACAGTGAAGATAGGGGGACAGGGGCTGTGCAGACAAGCCAGGGCCAGGGCACAGGGCCATGAAGGATGGAGCGAGGTGAGCTCCAAAGCCCAGGGCGCTGCCCGGGACCCGGGGGACACATGGGGTCGGAAACGGGAGGAGCAGGGGCTGCGTGGCATTTCCTGGGTCTCAGGCAGGACCACAGGCCCCGTTTGCTCTCACCGCAGCCCGGGCCTCCCGCCTCATTAGTTATCACACCTTTTACAGAAGCGCAGAGGGCTGGGTAGCAGGATCAGGGCCTCACAGGTGGAGAGTAATCGAATCAGGGGATAAACCGGCCCCTCATTTCCGGGGCTACCGCTCCATTATGCTTCAAGGAGAGAAGAGGTCTGTGGTCCCGTCAGCCATGAACTAGTGCACAGTCTCTGTTGGGGCAGGAGCCCCCCTTCCCCCAGCAGACTGTCCTGAGGTCGGGGGCAGGGGCTGAGAGCTGGTGGGAGGAGGGAAGCAGAGGATGGAATGCTCTGATCACTGTATCCAGCGGCTCCTGCATCCCCCTCTCCGGGTGTCTGTCTGGCAGGACCCTGCAGCTCTACGTGCCCATCAGACAGTTCTTCTACGACCTCATCCACCCCGACTACAGCGCCGTGACCGACGTGTACGTGCTCATGTTCCTGGCAGACACCGTCGACTTCGTCATCATCGTCTTCGGCTTCTGGGCCTTTGGGGTAGGTCGGGGACCAAGGCCACTGCACACCAGGGACTAGCGCTGCTGTCCTGTGGGTGCCACCGGGCCTGAACCTGTGGTCTCCCCCCCAGAAACATTCAGCCGCGGCCGACATCACCTCCTCGCTGTCGGAGGACCAGGTCCCGGGGCCCTTCTTGGTGATGGTCCTCATTCAGTTCGGCACCATGGTGGTGGACCGGGCACTGTACCTCAGGAAGACGGTGCTGGGGAAGGTCATCTTCCAGGTCATCCTGGTGTTCGGGATTCACTTCTGGATGTTCTTCATCTTGCCTGGTGTGACCGAGAGGTAAGGCCTTCGGAAGCTAGAGCCGTGCGGGCCGCTTTCACGCAGACATTTGCATAAGGATCAGCCCGTAGGAGAAGGGAAAGTTAGGGAGTTTAATCAATGCTAAACTCAGTGTGAAGCCAAGGTGTGAGCTGATTCCTCAGAAACGTTATCACTGCATTTTATACGCATTCTCAGACCTAGTGCTCTCAGATAGGGAGGGGACGGGCTGAGCGGTCAGCGCACACCTGGGGTCCTCGTGCTGTGACCTGAGCAGTTAGAGAGACGGACTGGAGTGCGGTGTGAAGAGCGTAAGGGGATGAGAGGACGCAAAAGTGGGTCCTTCTGAGGGGTAAACACAGCAGCCCCCGTGCCGCTGCTGCTGCAGTTAATACAGCTGTTGCTGTGAAGGTGCCTTGGAGGCCGAGGACTTGGGTAGGGAAGGGCTGGCGCTGTCCCAGGAGGGGGCTGGAGGCCATCTGTCCCTTGAGCCCCCAGCTCTGGCCATGCTGACCCTCGTCGGTGCCTCCTGACAGCCTCTCCCCTCCCCTGGCAGGGCTCCCCTCCCCAAGGTCAGATCTCAGACCAGAGGGCACGCCTCCACCCAGAACAGTGCTGGGGCCAAGTTGGTGCTTCACGCATGAGCAGATGAATGAGTCAGTCCAGGAAAGAAAAACCAGGGAGACCCCTATCAACAGGAAATGCAGGCAGACCTTGGGGATACGGCGGGTTCGGTTCTGACCACCACCACAAATCGGGTGGCAGGAACTTTCTGGTTTCCCGGTGCCTATAAAAGTTACGTTTACACCAAACTGTAGTCTATTAAGTGTGCAATAGCATTATGTATTAACAACACAATGTTTATACCTTAATCTAAAAATACTTTATTGCTAAAAAATGCTACCCATCACCTGGGCGTTCAGTGAGTTATAGTAGTAACATCAAAGATCACTGACCACAGGTCACCACAACAAATACAATCGTAATGAAAAAGCCTGAACTATTGCAAGAATTACCCAATTGTGACACAGAGACACGAAGGGAGCAAATGCTGTTGGAAAAATGGTGCTGACAGACTTGCTGGATGCAGGGTGGCCACAAACTTTCCATTTGTAAAAATCACAGTATCTGTGAAGCACAGTAAAAGGAGGTGTGCCTGGTATCGGCTCTGGTAGACGATGAAAGCAAAGGGTCTGCAGAAGGGGAGCAGGGAACTGTCCATATAACATGAGAGGAGTGACCTTTTTAAGAACATGTCATGAAAAGTTCTTCATGTGTACCATCAGTTTGATCTCTTTATCAGACCTCATGAGTCATTCACAGCCAAGCCTTAGGAATAACCTGTCCGTCAAGCTGGTGAGCACCGTTTCTGGAGTAGCAAGTAATGCAAATGGATTTTCCTAATGTTGTTCAGAAACCGACTCAAATGTAATTCTCCACGAGGAAACCAAGTCTCTTCTACCAGTGGCTAGACTGACGTCTGCCCCCACCTGAACGTTCAGGCTGACTTTTTGACCTCAGTCTAGGGAATCATTGCTTTGTGATAATAAATGGTGGCAATGAAAATATTTTAAAAGGAAAATTGGAATTAGGATAATCTTTCCTGAGTCTAAAGTAGAACTAACTATATAAAGGGTTGTTACTCAGAAGACACCCAGTAGCTCCGTAAGCCTTCCATTCCACGCCGCAAACTAGGGGAGGAAAGGTAGCTCACATGATAAAGATAATTCAGAATAGGGCAAGCCGTTTGTAAAAATACTAGAATTTGGTCATAAGAACATTGTGAATCTTATTTTTTTTTGAAGAGTTGTTTTTTTTTTTTAATTTATTTTTGGCTGCGTTGGGTCTTCGTTGCTGTGCGCAGGCCTTTTCTAGTTGCAGCGAGCGGGGGGCGACTCCTCGTTGCGGTGCGCGGGCTTCTCATTGCGGTGGCTTCTCTTGTTGTGGATCATGGGCTCTAGGTGCGTGGGCTTCCGTAGTTGTGGCACGTGGGCTCTGTAGTTGTGGCACACGGGATTAGTTGCTCTGTGGCTTGTGGGATCTTCCCAGACCAGGGCTAGAACCCGTGTCCCCAGCATTGGCAGGCGGATTCTTAACCACTATGCCACCAGGGAACTCCCTTATTTGTTAGTCTTTAAAATAGAATAAGTACAATTTTCTCTGTAAATATTTAATTATAGCTATCTCTCAAAGCAGAGAAATAGGCCAAATTTAACACCCAGGATAGCTGGATGGTGAATTTTGGTAATTTGTCTGATACTTAAAAGCATCAAGGAGGCATGCTTCAGCAGCTCTCATTGAAATTCTTAATTTCAGAGAAGAAAAGACCTTAAAAAGCTTTCTAGACCTACTGTCTAATTTTCCAGATGAAGACAGGTGAGCCCATATGGAAGTGTGACCTCCCCAGAGTCACTCAGCCAATTACTGGAGGGACCAACCCCCAACCCCAGGGCTCTTGGCCCTACTGTGTGCTGCAGCTACTGTATACTGCACCTACCGTATACTGCACCTACTGTATATTGCACTCCTGCCTCCACGGGAAGCATCCCGTACTTGCTTCCAGGAAGATTTTTTTTTTAAGGTAACACAACCTATTATTTCACTCTGCAGTGTGAAAAGGATTTGATTATTCCAGCCAGTCCCAAGAGAGAGTTCCAGAGCCCTTGAGCCTAAATCTTTGCCATGTCCTGACAGGGGGTCCAGCAGAGACCAGAGCTCCCAGAAATACTGCAACAGTGAAGCCACTGAGAGTCCTTTTAGCATTTTAGTCCTTTTAGGTCAAATCGGCCAATGGTTTGGTTATTCCTGCTTGTGTTGGTGTCCTGTTGCTGCCGTAACAAATCACTACAAAGTTAGGGTTTAAAGCAATGCAGGTGTGTCGTCTTGCAGTTCTGCAGGTCAGGGGGCAGACCCAGGTCTCACTGGACTGATTCATGTGTGTGGGCAGGGCTGTGGTTCTTTCTGGGGGCTCCAGGGGAGCATCCCCCTCCCGCCCTCTTCCAGCTTCTAGAGATGCCCATGCTCTGCACCTCTCCTCCTCCTTCAAACCCAGCATCTGTTCCCCTGCCGCGTCTCCCTCCACCCATGGCTGAGCAAGGCTCTCTCCCACTAAGGACTCACTGACTGAGGCCACCTGGACAGCCCCGGTTGCTCCCCCTCTCCAGGTCCCCGACCTTAGCACGTCTGTCAAGTCCTCTTTGCCATGGGAGGTCACACGTTCCCAGGTTCTGGGGACTAGGACGTGCACGTCTTTGGGTGGGGGCTGGGGGCATTCTTCTGGCGACCACGCTGTCCTGCCAGGCTTTTGAGGAGGTCAACAGCCTAGCGACAACGCCTGCCAACCAAACACGGCTGAAACATCTGCTCTAAGGACCGAATGAATGAGAGCTTCTCTGGGGTGTCTTACAAATCGTGCATATTCAGTTCAAGTTCACGTTTATCGAGCACCTCTTAGGTCCAGGGCAGCAGACCAGGAGAAAAGGGCTGTGACACCCACGTGAATAAAGCCAGGACCTGTCGGCCTTTCACGGCCTTTCACACACGGGGCTCCCAGGCTCCCGACACTGTGAGAGTCACCAAACTATGGCCACACAAGTCCTCTGTTCTCCTGGGATCTCACCTTTGGGTCTCACCTAATGGCCATCCCTAGTGCGACAGACTAATCTGTCTTTGGTTTTGGATCTTTAATTCAAGATATATTAGGATTGGTGAGCCTCCGGCATCACTGCCGGCATGTCAGTGACAACATAATTTCTTGACATTTCAAACTGTGCTGCTACTTTTTTTTTTTTTTTTTTTTTGTGGTACGCGGGCCTCTCACTGCTGTGGCCTCTCCCGTTGCGGAGCACAGGCTCCGGACGTGCAGGCTCAGCGGCCATGGCTCACGGGCCCAGCCACTCCGCGGCATGTGGGATCTTCCCGGACCTGGGCACGAACCGTGTCCCCTGCATCGGCAGGCGGACTCTCAACCACTGCGCCACCAGGGAAGCCCTGCTGCTACTCTTTAACCTCCAAAATTCATTTTTCTTCCTTCAGATTTACTGAAAATTTCATTCATTGTTTAAAGAGAAACCATTGATTAATAGTCATATGGTCTAAATCCTTTCCAGACAAGGAAAGCATAAGGGGAGAAATAGATTAGGAGTCTTTTAAGCCCTACAGAAGAAAATTAGGGCTACCGGTCATAACATTGAGGACAAGGAAGCTCGGATATCTTGAATAATTTATCTGATAAATGGCTTTTTCTGTGTGTATCACACCATATAGCCCGCAAATATCCAAGGGTTCCCTACAGTCTACACAGCTCTGCACGGTAGGTGCCGAGGGAGACGGGGAGGGCGTGACTCCAGCCTCCGGGAATAAACCATGCAGAGATGCCACAGACAAACGCTTCCCAGTACAGGACAACCTCAGTGTCCCTAATTACAGTTAACGTGATTGCTTCAGGATCTGTAGGTTAACTAGTACTCATTCCAAGTTGACCCACTTTAACATCATAGAAAGGGAATTTTTTTTAGTAGGTAAAACAGGGGTTGGACTTTTTATAAAGAATAGAAGGCAACACAGTTTTAAGTCTTTGATTATAATTTTGATAAATATAGAAGAATTCTTTCCCATGTAGTTTTTATATCAAGTATCTGTAAAATCAAAGGGCATTTTCCTGGAGAGATTAAAATAAATGTGATTTCCTAGAGTTCTACCAATATGGACGGTTCCTAGAAAGATGAGGAACTGGATAGTTGATGGGGGCTCTCCGTAAAGTATCTGATATCTTACTGGTAACTTGTCAAGCGCCCACCATGGTCAAATGCAGTTAAAGTAATTCATTAGGTCCTGAAATACCAAGGCTGGGTTTCTCCACAGCAGAGACACTCAAAAGCAACATTTCTGAGATCTTTAGCTGCCGACATCCACGTGGAGGCCTCTAGGCCCCCAGACACATAGGCCCACATGCTCCTGGCTTGTTCTTAGATCTTGTCAACTAAAGAATAGCTGTTCTCAATGAAAAAATAGTACATGTTTTCTTCTGATAACAAAATTGAAAATTAATAAGACAAATCCAGGATACATACAAAGAGTAATACACTGCTTTGTCTAAAAAACTTAAAGTATCGCTCTTAATTTTAAACACAGGGAAGATTATACTTAAGTCTTACTGAGTTGAAAGTCGGATTCATTTTTAAAAATTTGTACTAATCATGTTTAAGACTCACAGGATGCCGCATTTATCCAAAGGTAAAAATGATCCTATAGGTCATCATTCTTTGAAAATGTGTTCTAATTTTTTTTCCAGTGTGAAATTTAGTTCCACTAAATTTTCACTCAGACTTACGCTAGCATTCATGAACTGTTCAACACTATGGGCCTCTTCATTAACTGTCCACCAGGAGAAGGAACTACCATCTCTAGCTCTGAGGATGTCATTAGAAAAAGGCAAGTTAGTAGATCAGAGAGTCATGGATTTTTAGAGCGAGGGAAACGTTTCATAGAGACATTGATGTTTAGAAAAATGATGGCTTGAGGAACAAACTCCATAGCAAACAGAACTGGAACCAAAATCCAGGTGTCAAAAATGTATTAATCCCTGACCTGTCTTATGTACGTATAGCAAAAGAAAAAAAAATGGGGGTTCATTTCTCAGAATTCTTTCTCCTACATCTTCCAAATTATGCATCTTGTCAAGTAAAAACCACATTTTGGTTTTTTCTTTGTTGAGCTTCAATCTGGACCATGATAGAGGCACCATCAAAGTCCTGAGAAAATGTTTACTAGTAAATCCACTTAACAGTCATTTATTTTAATTATGGCTGAAACAACTGAATCATGCTCTAATAAATTGGGGGCACATTCAGAGCAATTTTTTTTAATCATTAGATTTTCTGACCCCACCTCTTGCCTTTTGAAGAGATCCACTATGTAGAGAGAATTTACTGAATTGTCTTTAAGTGCCAGATGGGCAATTAGGCTTTTTTAAATTTATGCTAAACTGGTGTCCTTTTGTTCCAGAAGAGTATTCCATCTTCCACTTTTCTGTGTTTTCACGTCTCAGGAAATTCAGCCAGAACCTGGTCGCCCAGCTTTGGTACTTCGTGAAATGCGTGTATTTCGGGTTGTCCGCCTACCAGATCCGCTGCGGCTACCCAACGCGGGTCCTCGGAAACTTCCTCACCAAGAGCTACAACTACGTCAATCTCTTCTTGTTTCAAGGGTGAGACGCTCTGTGCTGTCACAGCCACTCACAGAGCGGGGCTGGCCGCGGGACGGCATTGTGTCCCCTCCCTGGGAGGGAGTGGAGAAGAAGCTGGTGACCTCAGCATGTGGGTCCCTGCAGGGCTCCTACAGTGTTTGACAGGAGAGCATGTGTGGCCCTTGAAACGCCTTTTTGTGTGTGATTCCACCCACCTGGCCAGGATGCTGCTCTAAAGTCAGTCGCGTGGGTTCGTTTTCTATTTCTGTATCGTGTATAATTACACTGATAATATTTCAGGATGAAAAATTGGGGTCCATGATCCTAAGTATTAATATATTCTGGGCACAGTGCAACAGAATATTTGGAATCTGGAGTGTTCCAAAACGCCTCTGGAATTTTGCTTGTGCAACAAGCCATCCATGGGAGGGGCATTGATTCCACTAATGTCGCCTAATGTCAACCTGAATGCCACGCGACTTGCCTGTTCCTGGTAGGAAGTTATTACCACTCACACGGACATGTTCGTTCTTCTGTGTGAGGGTTTCAGTGTGAGCATCCCCTCCCGGTTCCCATGGAGATTATACCACAGGGTGAAGGGTCAGGCTGCTGGGGCACTGCTGGCCCCTGGAGCATTGCTGGCCCCTGGAGCACCAGACGTGGGGACTGGGGACTCAGTCATGGAGGAGTGTTGAGTGTGCTCGGGTGTTGAGAACCACCACGCATGTCAGAGTTTCACTGCATGCTGCCCCGTGTGGGGAGGGGGCCTGACACGTCTTCAAGGGGGTGGAATAGCACTCCCTTCAAAGCTGAGGAGCTCAGGGGAGAAATCCGGGTGGCAACCCAAGCTGCTGGGAGGGTCTGGGATGAGCCCCAGCCTGGAAGGAGCTCTGTGTCGGTCAAGAAACAAGGACCAAACCCAGACCCCAGAGGAGCCCAGGCCATCCCACTTCCAGCTGAAATACAAGGGACTGAGCCAGGGTCTCGATAGCCTCAGTCACCTAGTAGGTCCCCCAGCCGTGGGCCCTGCTGTGCCCCTGATGACGTGGCCACGCCTGATGACTTTTCTCACCTCTCCTCATCTTTCCCCGACCAAGAGTATAACCTTCCCTAGCTCATTCGACAGCAAAGCCCCCATAATTCAATAATCCTACGACCAGCAGATTCTCATAGCAGAAGCAAATGTTTAAAATGAACTTATTTACAAAACAGAAACAGACTCACAGACTTAAAGAATGAACTTATGGTTACCAGTGGGGAAAGGATAGTTAGGGAGTTTGGGATTGAAATGTACACACTGCTATATTTAAAATGGATAACAAACAAGAACCTACTGTATAGCACAGGGAACTCTGCTCAATATTCTTTAACAACCTAAATGGGAAAGGCATTTGAAAAAGAATATATACATGTATATGTATAACTGAATCACTTTGCTGTACACCTGAAACTAACACAACATTGTAAATCAGCTATACTCCAATATAAAATAAAATTTAAAAAACAAAAAATGTTGAGTGAAAGAAGGGCACCAAAATAAGAAGAAAAAAAATGAGAAAAGAAAAAAAACAAAATCAGCAACTTGAAAAAATAAAAAAGTAAAATTGTGTTTGCAGATGATATGACCTTTTTAAAAATTTTTTTTTAACTGAGGTATCGTTGATTTACAATGTCGTGTTACTTTCTGCTGTACAGCAAAGTGATTCTGGTATACACACACACACACACACACACACACATACACACATAACCTTATAGGTTATTACAAAATACTGAGTATGGTTCCCTGTGCTATACAGTAGGTCCTTGTTGGTTAGCTATTTTATATATAGTAGTGCGTAGATGTTAATTCCAACCTCCTAATTTATCCCTCCCCCCATATGATCTTTATATAGAGAAAATCCTAAAGACTCACTCAAAACCTGTTGGAACTAATCAACATTTTCATTCAGTGAAGTTGCAGGATATAAAATCAACATATAGAAATCAGTTGTATGTTAAATTTAGCCAAAGATAAATGTAGCCAAAGAAGTGAAAGATTTGTACAATGAAAACCATGACTTTAATGAAAGAAACTGAAGACCCTTCAAACTTATTTGAAAAGGGAATTCCAGTTTGTTAAGACCATTAGCAAAAAAAAAAAAAAAGAAAAAAATTAATCTTAAGAATGAAAAAGACCTTTTTCAAAAAGGTATTTTTGTCAAAAGACAAAAATCCTTTATTGGACTTACAATGAAAAGCAGTTGTATTCCAAGTTGGATTTGACCATAATGGTCACCTTGAGAATTTTTTCTAAGTTGTAAGGGCTGAAACAATCAGGACCTCCATGAGCCCTCGGGGTTGGCCAGGTGATGGGGGCCCATCCCACAACTGTCCCTGTAACAAGACATGGTTCCTGCTAGGTTCCGCCTCGTCCCTTTTCTGACGGAGCTGAGGGCCGTGATGGACTGGGTGTGGACAGACACGACCCTGAGCCTGTCCAGCTGGATCTGTGTGGAGGACATCTATGCTCACATATTCATCCTCAAGTGTTGGCGGGAGTCGGAAAAAGTAAGCCAATAATGATGCCTTAGCCCTATTTGTTTCTCTTAGATACAGGCTGTTATTAATAGGAACTTATGCAAATTTTCCGGCCAAATAAATGAAGCAGAAACTACTAGGACCTATAAATGCCCCATTGATTTCACCCCACGCGAGTTAGGAATCTTGGACCTGCTGTTGCCTTAGTGAGAATAGCATCCAGATTTGTTCTTCTTCTGGCAGCTGTATATTGTGGTTAAGAAGAAGGTGTATTGCTGTACAACCCAATAATTCTGAAGTGGCTCATTTGAGAGCAAGAGGGAATGAGATGTGCTGGAGAAAAGTGGGGTCAGGTGGCTGGGACTCAGGGTCAGCCTCTGATTACTCTTTGATGAGGGACAGACAATGTAACATCCTGTGCAAAGGAAATTGAAGTGCAAATATTTGCATATTCTGCTAGGTTGGATATTAAGGTTGACATATGGATAGAATTACTGTTATTTAAGGGATGTAGTCCAGCCTCCTGAGTAGCCCTGAAGGGAAACAGGTCCTGGAGAAGCAGCAGCTAAGCAAGGAACAGGCCTGTAGACCGAGCGGTTTCCACAACACGTGGCAAAGCTGGGCCCTCCACCGCCCGCAGCCTGAGCTTGGGGCTGGGGAGCCCTTGATGCAACAAACAGAGGTGATTCCAGCTTGGACAGCGTGGTCCTGACAACGTGTGTCATGAATGAAGTTAAAATGTTTTCCGCCCACCATGCTGGGGAGGAGCCCGTTGAAAGGCACAGGTTTTGAATATTCAGGAATTTAAAATATCCTTATCTCGCCTGATCCCTTAAAACCAGAGGTTTATTCAGCAGAGGCTTTGGTCCCTTGGTCCATAGGTCAGCCCCCAGCAAACCCACACAGCCCTGTTAAGGAGAAAGCCGCTCAGGCCGTGACGGACCCTGTGTTCCGTGTAGCGGGATCCTCGCAGCCCTGCATCACTGCCTGCCTTGTTCCCGGGTTGGGACAGAGTGGATTCAGAGCAGATTCAGGGCGGACCCCGTGGTTAGAGCGCCCGCCCTTCCCCCACCCGCTTCTCCCCGGGGACCCCGCCTGAGCGCGTGGCCCTTCTGTTGCAGAGGTACCCGCAGCCCCGGGGGCAGAAGAAGAAGAAGGTGGTCAAGTACGGGATGGGGGGGATGATCATCGTCCTGCTCATCTGTATTGTCTGGTTCCCTCTGCTCTTCATGTCTCTGGTCAAATCTGTCGCCGGGGTCATCAACCAGCCCCTGGACGTCTCGGTCACAATTACCCTGGGCGGGTACCAGGTAACCGCGCCTCCCTCCGGGGTCTCCCCCCTCCCCCGGCCCCTGCCAGTGCCTTGCCCAGCCGTGCTTTTCCCCGATAACCACCCAGAGGACTTACTTAGGTTTTGCGGACATATTTTCTGTCTGAATTTTGACTGTTCTGCAAATATGTGATATGTGAGCTAAGGTGCAGAAGACAGTGAAGGGAGAGTTCTGTTCTAGTTGTGGGTGATACACGACCTAATATTTTTCTTAGAACCCAGGATGCAGAGAAGTGCTTTGGAATAGTAACCATCCTGTGTGTCTTTGTTTTCCAGCCTATTTTCACAATGAGTGCCCAGCAAAGCCAGCTGAAAGTTATGGACCAGCCAAAGTTTAATAAATTTATTAAAGCTTTTTCTAAGGACACTGTAAGTAAATGCATGGAGTCGGTCTCGATGAACACCTGTCATATCGACCAGCTGACTGTTGTCACCTTATTTATTCACCACTTTACCATGGCCTGAGCCGGGGGGCAGGACTTTCTGGGGGTTATTAGTCACACACAGCAGGTTCCTGGCCACTGGCCGCTTTGATCATCTAAGATGTTATGTCTATATTATCAGACGTGTGATAATAAACATATTTCTAATTCAGAGTATTTTCATGATAAGCACAACAGGTGTTGATCCTTTATAAATTTTTTAAATTGTGGTAGATATTGATCCCTTTAACTGGTAGGGAATCTATCCTAAGGAAATCATTCAAAATATGGAAAAGCTCCAAGAGGTGCCTGTTTGTGGTGGCACGCTCCGCCTTAGTAAGAACTAGAGGCAATTTGGGATTCAACAAGTAGGGAATGAGTGAATCAATTACAGCAGATTTTTCAGGCAACTTCCTTTGTAATAAGATAATCATTACAAAGATGATTTCATGGCACGAAAATTTCTCAAAATGAAACATAACTTTAAAAAGACATTATTATTTTTAAATGATTTAAAAAATGAAGATATGCATCCTCTACTGTATAAAACAGGGATGATGTTCTGGTGACAGAGCTGTGGTAGACATCGTCCTTCTCTCTACATTCCATGCTTTCAATAAGATGGTAGCATGATTCTTCATAATTAAAATGGCTTTACAGATGATGCTTTTTATTTAAATAAAGTGATTAGGCAAACAGATGCTGTTCTCTTTTGTAAAATGATCGGCCTGTAAGTGCACACTGTCAAAAGTAATCTTGAGGAGTGCACAGCTGTGAGGAAGGGCCCCGATGTCCTGGGTGGATTAAATTTGACTCTCATGAGATGGACGTTCCCCAATAGCTGATAAATGTCTTTCTTTAGTGGGAAGGAAAAAATGACACTAAATCATCTGATTTTTCTTTACTGTTTCATTGGAATGATTCCATGGCCGTGGGTGTGGCACCATCACCACTGAGGTTTGGTGATGTGACTGGAGCTGACAGTGTCAGAACACACCAGGCAACCCATTGTAGGGAGGTGCCTTTCAGAGGAAGAGATTCCCCCTGGATACGGTCAGTTAAAGGGAAGAGCAGTTACTTTCTTACACATCCTCAAGTATGTATCTGTTTATGCAAGTGTATTTGTGTGCACACAGGGTGCTATGCAATTTCTGGAAAATTATGAAAAAGAAGACATAACAGTAGCAGAACTGGAAGGAAACTCAAATTCTTTGTGGACCATCAGCCCTCCCAGTAAGCAGAAAATGATACACGAGCTCATGGATCCCAATAGTAGCTTCTCTGTTGTTTTTTCATGGAGTGTGCAGAGGTAGTTACTGTATTTCCATGCATAATTCCCCCTTCCCCAACCTGAACTCGGGGCGGGGGTTGGGGGGTGTGGAAGGATACACACCTCAGATTAATTCTGATTTTGGTTCACATTACTTCCTGGGAACATTCATTCGATGCTACAGCTAACATTTTTGTTTAGTAAATAATGATTTGCCTGGGAATCATTGACAAAACGAAGAACTTCTTAGTTTTCCTTTTTTCTACTAACTTCAGCTTTAAAGAGGCTGGCAGTGAGATCTGTGACCAAGAGAGAAAGGTGGAGAGAAAAGAAAGAGGGTGATGACTCATAACATGAAACTGAGTCAGGTGAAGTGTAACATTTCCCCGAGCTTGGGGGTCTGGTCTTAATCACAAAGGACTTGCAGCGCTGGGAACCCTGATTCTCTCTTGCCGGCCTCCAGCACTTGGGGAGCCCCAGCACCTCTTTTCTCCAAGCCTGAGCTGGGAGAGCCTCTGGGCAGTCCCAGGACGGGAGAGCAGGGAGATTCCTTCCCACCCCATCTGAGCCTCTGGCCAGCCTGCAGCCACCACGCAGCACGTCTCGCAAAACGTTCTTGCATCCGAAAGCCCGACGTGTCCGGGGGGCCGTTGGGGGGCCTGGACGTAATACCCGGTCTGATTAGCTCAGTTTCCTTCATGACAGGCTGTGACTCAGGACTCTGGGCAGTCCCGTGATAGGTTTGTTGGGTCCACAATACCAGCTTCTTGGTTGAAATTAAGAAAGAATCATGATAGGTAAGGAAGAAAGCCTTCTAGAATCTGACATCACAAGGAAGTAGTAAGAAGTATTTTGAAGGAGGCTGCTCAGAATTTAAAGAACTCCTTCTTTAATCTTATTTTCTCCTTTTAAATGTCCCAAACTCCTCACGTGGAATTCTGTACTGGCAAAAATGCACTTCCTAGCCCTTCCTTTGAAGAGCCACCAAAAGAAATTAGAAATCAATTTGATTGAACATTCTGCTTTTGATTGAGATATAATTGACATGTAGCATTATTTTAGTTACAGGGGTGCAACATAATGATTTGATATTTGTATACGTTTCAAAATGATCACAAGAAGTCTAGTTAACATCCATCACCACACAGTTACCAAAAATTTTTTCCCTGTGAGAACTTTTAAGCTCTACTCGTTTAGCAACTTTCAAATATACAGTACAGTATTATTAACTGCAGTCACCATGCTGTACATCACATCCCCAGGACTCACTCATGTTATAACTGGAATTTGTGCCCTTTGACCCCCTTCACCCATTTCATTCACCACCACCCCACCTCTGGGAACCACCAATTCATTCTCTGTATCTATGAGTTCAGGTTTTGTGTTTTTATTTTTAGATTCCACATACAAATGAGATTATATAGTATTTCTGACTTATTTCACTTAACCTGGATGAAACCTGATGGCATTAGGCTATCACGAATAGCAAGATTTCATTCTTTATGGCTGAATATTCCTGTGTGTGTGTGTGTGACATCTTCTTTATTCATTTATCTGTCAATGTACTTAGGTTGCTTCTGTATCTTGGCTATTGTAAATAATGCTGCAGTGAACATGGGGGTGCAGATATCAAGTTAGTGTTTTCATTTGCTTTGGAAAAATACCCAGAAGTGGGATTGCTCAGTTACATGGTAGCTCTATTTCTAACTTTTTGAGGAACCTCCAAACTGTTCTCCATAGTGGCTGCAGCAACTTACATTCCCACCAACAGTGCACAAGGGTCCCCTTTTCTCCTCACCAAGAGCACTTGGTAACTCTTGTCTTTTTAATGATGGGCATCGTGCCATTCTGACAGGTGTGAGGTGATATCTCATTGTGAACGTTCTTTTTAAAACATAGATTCTCTGAGTCCCCATGGAGACTAACGTCACTGGGTTAACATAAAGTGTTTCAGAATCCCTGTTAGATCATCAGGGATTTCTCTTGTGTCCCCACACTCTCCTCCTCACCTGTATCTGTGTTAAAGGTGTCTGAGGCCTCCCTGGATGTCTAAGAGGCTGGCTGTAAAGGTGAGGAGGACAGGTTGAGGTTGACGATTGTGGACACAGTGAAACTTGGTGAGATTAATAGTTCAGTGAGTTTTTAACCTCTCCTGCAGACTTCTGAATAACCACTGACATTGAGCTCTTTTTTTTTCCTTCACAGAAACATGAGTCTGGGTGCAAAAGCCGAAATAGCAACAGATAAGCTTTCTTTTCCTCTTAAAAATACGACACGAGAGCACATTGCTAAAATGATAGCTGGCAACAACACAGAAAGTTCCAAAACGCCAGTGTAAGTTGATTGTCATTTTTAATACAGTGTTAGAAGGTGTGTGTATCTGGTCCAAATCTCCTCTACAAATACGTGTGTGCAAGAAACGCCATTTCTTCCTTCTTTGGTAACTCAAGTGAGCCTGTACTTAGAGTCCTTGATGGGCTGGATCAAAGCGCATCTGCTCTCCTCCCGCCCCCCCTGCCCAGCTCGTCCGGGGACGACTGACCTCTTCTCTGGGGAGCAAACCTTGCTCTCATCTGACCGTAATCACCAAAAGCCAGGGAAAGGCCCTGGGAGACCCTTTTCTACTATTACTCCTGTCCCTGGGGCACCAAATGCCTGGCTAACAAATGGGCATGAGAAGAAGGCAAGGGGGTGGGTGGAAATTTGAGGGGAAAAACTGTATCTTAATATATTATCCTGCCACACAATACTCCACTCCAAACATCTGAGCTGTGACGTTTAGATTCTAACATGAGAACCAGCAGGAGAAAAACACTGCCATTGGTCCAAAACTGCTAAGTAAAGTATTCCAGACGCCCACCAGCCGCAGCCCAGCTCTGTCCCCTGTCTGCCCCAGCCCCAGGTCAAAGTGCTGAGTGTGAGGACTGCCACGATGCAGCCCTCAGACATGGTCCCTAAAGCACCCCTTGTCAATCACTAAACACTAAGGGCCCCTGAGAACCGTCGGATCCTCCCCCATCACTTCCTGGATGAGAAAACAGCCCTGGAAAGATGGAGTGGCCCGTGCGCAGGGTGGGCTAAGGGCTAGGATGCCAGTCCTCTGCCCCCCCGCCCCTCACTCCCGTCTCTGGATCTGCTCGGGCAGCCCACTTCACTAGAGAGAGTTTTGGAATCCCAAAAATTAAAATTGGAAGAGTGGTAGGATCCTAGCAAGAAAGACAGCCCCTGGCTTCAGAAAAGTCACAGATGTGGGAAAATCTCTGCAGCAGTTTTTAAGCCATTAACCAGCTTGTGTACAGAGTTGGCATGAGTGTCTGGTTAGAACCTGGTGAATTTATTCGGCTTCAGAGACTTCTCATTTTAATGGAAACCGATAAACTATGATGACTGCACATCGCGTAGTTATAGGAAGACTCTCCCCATTACTTGTTTGAGATGAGGTCAAAAATAGCAACAAGAACAACAAAAAAACAATTTTGCATGGGTAAAACAACTAAAACCTAATTATCCTTTTTTCTCTTAATGCCCAGGACCATAGAAAGGATTTACCCATACTACGTGAAAGCACCCAGTGACTCTAACTCCAAACCCATAAAGCAACTTTTATCTGGTAAGAACGAGAAGGAATTGTTTCAGAACGTTTCTTAATCTTTCTTTTATTCAATGTCTGTAGTTTGCCTTTTCAGCCTTTATCAAGCTCCTTTCCAGTTTTCTTCCCCGTGACATGGTTTGCAAGAAGCATAAGGCTCTGAGCTGTGTCCACCAGCAAGAAGGGATCATTTACTCACCTGGGGGCGTGTTCTTCATCTTCCTTTGTTCATTGATACAGAACTTGATTGACTTAAATCCACGTTCAGTGACATGTTAACTGATTCATCAGAATCTGTTTGTTTCTATTAGCAACCGTATCTTGGGCAGAAAACTGCCTAATACAGCGTTAACTCTGAAGGCCCCACGATAAGAATAAAAAGATGGCAGGAAATGGACTTGATTCAGCCCGAGGGTGACTGAGTACCAGTAGTAGGGCTCCATCTATTAAAGCTCTCAGCCAGCAAAAAAGTCACCTCCTCTGGGAAGTCCTCAGGGATCATACCACCCAGAAGCGGTCGCCCCCAGCTAACAGACCTTGTCAGTGCCGGGGCTTGCCACGTGCCCATAAATAGTGCTTGTGTGCATGGCCTTTCCCATTGAACCAGGCTGCGTGCAACCTGGTGACCCCTTAGCACCTCCTGGAGCACCTTCCTCCTGGAAGGCACTCAGTAAACGGTGGTAACATGAAGGAATCCATCAGTTCCATCAACAGTCAGCTACTGGGGTTTTTAAATGTCTAATTAGTTGTTTGGAATTGTCAGCCAAGATGCTCCGGTGATGGGTCTCCATTCACCCTGTGACTTTGCTGCTGTCTCATGTAGCAACAGGACTGGCCTCTTAGAGAAAGAGAGAGACCCCCACGGCCAGGCCCCCTCCTCCTTTTCCTCTCACAGAGCCGATGTGCCCGTGTGTCCCCATCCTGGAACCAGATGCCATGGGTACCAACCAGGCCATCCTGGTTCATCTGAGAATGGCTGAAGTGCATTAAATCCATAAACTCTCCTGCTAATTTGATTTCATGTTTCTCCTTCTCCAGAAAATAATTTCATGAACATCACCATTATTCTGTCCAGAGACAATACAACTAAATCCAACAGTGAGTGGTGGGTTCTCAACTTGACTGGGAATAGAATCTACAACCAGCATGCACAGGCCCTGGAGCTGGTGGTCTTCAATGACAAGGTCAGCCCCCCAAGCCTGGGGTTCCTGGCCGGCTACGGGTAAGGAACCATTTCACCATTAACAGTTACGAGATCCCACTTATGTATCACACCAAGTTGAGGATGGCAAGTCTTTTATCTTCTTAGAATTCTAAAATTCTATAGCTGCATTATTAGAATTCACAGATCCTTGGCCCTTCATTTTATTTTATTTATTTTTAAATTTTATTGAAGTCTAGTTGATTTACAGTGTTGTGTTAATTTCTTCTGTACAGCAAAGTGACTCAGTTATTCATATATATATATTTTTTTTTTTTTCTTTCCATTATGGTTTGTCACAGGGCCCTTCGTTCTAAAAACTGAGGAACCAGAGTCCCAAAGAAGTCAAAAATGCCTTGTGTGAGTCCCACCACCAAGCATAGGACCAGAAGCCATATTTCCAGCTTCTTAACTATTCCTTCCTGTTACAGCACAGTTTAGTGCAATTCAGGGCTTAAACTAGAAATAGGCAGAGTTCTCTCTTTTCTGCTAACATTGCCTTCTGACCTGAACAGATGGAGAGTCAGGTAGAAATCACAGTTTGGGACATACCCGATGTTACCATTTCTCCATGTTCTGACACTTCAACCCTAGGACAGGCACACCCCCTACAAGATGCTAGTACAAAGTTTTCTTCTTCCCAGAACGAGCCTCTTAAGAAATCACTGTCTATCCAGAATTTTATTATAAACATGAATCCCTGAGAAAGTCCTGGGTACAGAAAAGTGTATAAAATAATTGCATTTCTATCACATATATATATTTTTAACATCTTTATTGGATTATAATTGCTTTATAATGGTATGTTAGTTTCTGCCTTATAACAAAGTGAATCAGCTATACATATACATATATCCCCATATCTCCTCCCTCTTGCATCTCCCTCCCACCCCCCCATCCCACCCCCCCATCCCACCCCTCTATCTACCAGATATGTTACGTAGCTTATGCATATAATATACGCAGTAAAACCACCAGAAGTTCATACACGAAACTATTAACATTGGTTGTTTCCAGAATGTAAGAAAGATTTCAAAGGACTTTCATTTTTCAAGTCCCACAGTTCTGTAATGTGTAATTTTTTTAAAAAAAAGCATGCATTACCCTTTAATCAGCAGAAAGGTCAATGTTTTCACCAAGGGGAAACAACTTAAGCCTTGGTAAGTCTATCACGTCTTTTATGGCATTTGAGGGAAAATGTTCAATTTTTTTTTCTTTTAGGCATGTTCTCTTAACCATATGTAACGGCCAGATACATTTCTACCTCATTTTTTTTTTTCAGTATCATGGGCCTCTACGCTTCAGTGGTCCTGGTGATTGGGAAGTTTGTCCGTGAATTCTTCAGCGGGATTTCTCACTCCATCATGTTTGAAGAGCTTCCGAATGTGGATCGGATTTTGAAGTTATGCACAGATATTTTTTTAGTTCGAGAGACCGGGGAGCTGGAACTGGAGGAGGACCTCTATGCCAAATTAATATTCCTGTACCGTTCGCCAGAAACCATGATCAAATGGACCAGGGAGAAAACAAACTGACGCCCCAGGCCACAGACCACAAGCCAAGTTCACATTGGAATTTTCCAAAGAAAAAAAGAAAAGCACAATACTCTCCTAAGAGCTAAGCATTTCTAATTCGGTGGAAACGGTCTCTCTTCTGACTGCTGCAGAAGGACTGGGCTTCCTTTTGCCCTCAGAGCTACGAGCAGAGGTACTCTCGAAAAGTCCTTTGTAATTCCATTCCTCTGAAATCAGGGCTACTCGCTTTATGTTTTAGTGCCGGTGTCTTGCAGTCTGATGGACTACGTGTTGGAGTCACTGATGGGTCTCGTCCCTCAGAGGAACAGAACAGGAGGAGGAGAAGGAAGGAGAGGCCTTCTCCTGTGAGGGGCGGCGCCCTCCGAAGAGACGCTACAATGCAACGCAATGCACGGGGCTCTGCGGCCAAGGGGACACTGCCGTGAGGAGGACGGGGGCCCTGCACCCCGAATACGCAACAGAACGGGGACTGAAAACTCCTACCCATATGTCTAGAGGGGAAACAGGGAGGGGGCCAGTGACCCATGGCGATGCCAGTGGAAGGATAAGCCTCATCCTAAGCAAAAACATAACATTAGTGACACTTACTGCCTTACCTTAACTGAAGACTAATGAGACGTCTTTCCATTAAACACCAGTGACCTCTCAGGAAAAAACAGCAGCAAAACAAATACGTGGACATGGTGTTGCTGAGGCCCAGGTGGTGGGTGACTCACTCTGACCTGGTGGTTTTCTGGTTCAGAGAGTTACTGCTCTCCGTGAAACACCGACGCCCAGCTGGAGGCGGGGTCCTTGGACGTTGTCACCTTTACTGACTGAGGTCTGAGCTCTCCTCTGCCCCACCCCCACGCTTCCTCCCATTTCCATGATTCACGGCAGTGGTTTTCCCAGTATGTGACATTTTTTCCCCCTGTTTTTCAGGTCTATCAACGAGTTTACATATTCCAATTCACATTTTTACATCTGAGACGGGTTTTTTTAAGTTCAAAATTATGGAAGAAATATGTATATTGAGCTTGGGGAAATAAACAAATGGCCTTTTCTTAAATTATTATTATGGGTCATACAACCTCTTCATGAAATAACAATGTAGCATGAAAAACTGATGATTGAAATGTAGTTTTCATTCCATATTAAAAGACAGTTTCTGAGAAGAATCATCGAATGGACTAGACTATGTCCCCCCAAAAAAAATGATCCTCTGTAGTTTGGGTTCAGGACTGACAAAATAAAGCACATCCTGCAAAGTCACCTCAAGAATCCTCTTCATTCTGCCCTACTGCGTGAACTGGGAAAGGCGACTTCTCTGTCCTGTGTACCGGGAGCTAGAAAAATCAGCTAAGAATCCACTTCTTGTTGGTTGCATTGTGGGTTTTCTCATGTGGGTGCTCTATGGGAATAATAAAAGCAGGAAACAACTGGTGAGAAATTAATTTCCCAGAAGGAAACCATTACAGTGAATATGGATCTTTTAAGACATATCAGAGTTCAACTGATGCCCCGTGGCTTCTAGGGAATCAGTGCGAACCTGTGCTTCAGCTGTGAAAGCCGCGTGCCTACCCCCTGCTTAGAGAAATGCTCGTCATCTTAGCAATAAACTCAGAGCACTCAGGGAGCTCTTCAGCCCACACATGATTTCCCAACAGCAGGAAGCGTCTTCCTGCACGTTCCTGGTTGTGAATTCTTTCTTTTAAAAATGTCAGCAAGGGACCTCGAGAGAGCACATTACGGCATATTTAGGAAGAGAAGGAATAGGAATCCTTCTAACAGGCGTAGAGGTAAAGGATGCCAGGATGGTAAACAAGTCCCATGGTTCAAGAAAAAGCCTCAGGTGTGGAGGAGGGAGGACACAGAACGACACAGAGAGATGTAGAAGGACCAGCCCTGCCGAGGCCTGTGTCGGAGTGGGACTCCCCAGAGAAGGAGGTGCCTCTGCTGGGACCCCCGGCCAGCCCGTCACGACCCTGTTCAGCCCAATTATCTGACAACGTGAAGGGGTCAGCAAGCTGTAAACCGGCTTAATCCTCAGCCTCAAATGAGTGCCGGACCAGGCCCAGAGATGAGGGACACATGTCCCCTTAGAATATGTTCTCTGGAGACAGCTCTGAGAGGGGCCCCGTCCCCAAGGACCTGGGGGGGGGGGGTCTGGCCAGCGAGGAGGGAGGACCAGGCAGAGGGACGTGGGGCTTCACCCAGCCCTGGGGGTGCTGGTGAGCTGGGGCCGCTCTTCCAGGTCCTGAGCAAAGGCCCAGCATCTGGGTGCTTTATGCATAATTGCCAAAATCTTGGAAGCAACAAAGATGTCCTTCGGTAGGTGAATGGATAAATAAATAAAACTGTGTTAGAATCCAGACAATGGAATAGTATTCTGCAGTAAAAAGAAATGAGCTCTCAAGACATGAAAAGACATGGGGGAAACATAAATGCATTTTACTCAGTGAAAGAAGCCAATCTGAAAAGGCTACATACTGTATGATTCCAAATATATTACGTTCTGGAAAAGGCAAAACTATCCAGACAGTAAGAGATCAATGGTTGTCAGGGGTTAAGGCGGAAGGAAGGGAAGAGGCAGAGCTCAGAGGATTGTAGGGCAGTGAAAATACTCTGTATGAAACTGTAATGATGGATACATGTCATAAAATACATTTGTCCAGACCCATAGACTGTACACCACCAAGAGTGAACTGTAATGTAAACTATGGCCTTTGGGTGACAATGATGTGTCAATGTCAGGTCCTCATTTGTAACAAACGGCCCATCTGGCGGGGGATGCTGATAATGGGGGAGACTGTGCATGTGTGGGTCCGGAAGTCTATGGGAAATCTGTGTACCTTCCTCTCAATTTTGCTGTGAACCCAAAACTGCTCTAAAAAAATTGTTTCAATAAAAAAAAAGCCACCTGTAATGTTGATAAATATTGATAAAACTCAGCGGGGGGAATGAATATGAAAGTGGGGAGAGACCAGGAATATTACAGTGATGCTATTCTTCCCCATGGAAAAACCCATGCAGAATAGGGGAGAAAAAGTCCTCCCAGATCTTCTCCCAGATCTTCTTCTTTAAACCCCTTAATCATTAGCCCCTGATTAGCCAAGTATGTGGCCATCCTCCCTGGAGGAAGGAAGCCAGCCTGGGGACCCTCTAACTCCCCTGAGCCCACATCAAGTCCATCCTCCATCACCAACATCATGGGACCTCCAGTGGTCAGTTTAGATTTTGTCCCCAGAAGGCTCTGAAATGGCTCAGAAACTCCATCAATTAAGTGATTTCTATACCACTCCACACCTAAGACCAAACTTTTAGTCCTTATTCAATTTCCCATCACAAACTACGGTCCAGGCACTTGGTCCAATGTCACCTCTGTGAGGATGTGCAGAGAAATAAAATGACATCCCTAAGATACGTCAAAATAAAATGCTAACATGGAAATACTTCAACCTTAAATGCAAGTCTCCTTTCACAATTTTTCAGGGAGAAACGAAAGTTAAAACAGTAAATCAAGTTAATGTCCAAGGATTAAAGAAGATGGATTAAATTATCTTACCTTCATGAGTTAACAGTCAAAGACAGTAGAGCCGTGTCCCCATTCTTGGGAGGAACACAGGCCACTTCAGGGAAGAAGCTCGTGGCATCTTCACAGGGCCTTTTGGTACTTCAGATGTTCATTCCACTCAACACCAAGTTTCTGATTGTGCCTCATTTTTAAGAGTCCCAAAATCAGTAAGACCCACAGAACTTGCTCATAATGACCAAATTTCAAAAGCATTTGAGACAAGTCCCTGCCTGCCCAGCTGTCCAAGGCCAATGCGTGTCTCAGAAGCATAAAGGGTATTTGCCAAAACCCAGAGCAGAAGCTCAACGGAAGCCTGGTGGAGTCACGTGGGTCCGAGACTGGCTGGGAAGCCTGTCTGTCGAGTCAGGTGAGCAGAATCCAAAACCCTGACCGTGACCTTCACCCAGTGCAGGGCTGCATCCTGGTGCGTGGTGACCTCTGGCTGCTGCGTCTGTCTTTGGGAGAGATACCCCCATTGCACCCCACCCCCTCTCGCAGAGGCACAGCTGGAGGAGCCGGGGCTGCCCGCGGGACGCAGCTGCCCTGCAGGTCCAAAGCAACGGTCTTTAGGGTTAGATTTAGGGGAGATTTAATAGGTTGCAGGGAGACTTTCCCCAAAGCCGCTTTTCCCCAACGTTTATGTGCACGTGCCCGCATTTGTTCTTTCAGGCGGAGCAGGTGAGGAGCGCCAGCCAGGTGGCCGAGGAAATGGGGAGCTGCCAGGCGTGATTGAGGCGCCCACCCGACCCTTGGCCGGAGGAAGGACAGAAAGGAAACGTCCTGGAGAGCGACAGCGGGAGGATGGAAACGGCAGGCGGCACTCAAGCAGCTCTGGGCCCCCATCTCCCTGCCTCTGCATCCACCGCAGTCTGGGAAAGGACTTCTGAAAGGCCACAGACACCCAGGAGACTGTGAGATACCCAAGCGTCCAGGAGAGCGGGGGTGTGTGTGTGGGGGTGGTGGTGGAGGAAGGGGCTGGGGACCAGGCTGGAGGCCCAGGCCGGGTGAGCAGAGCGCACAGGGACTGGAGCCATTCGCATCCAGGGCTGAACATGTGGCCACAGCCGCAGAGCCTGGCCCATTCTTGGTTAGCACCCAGGATGCCCCTCACACGCCCCGCATCCCCGCCCTGTCCTCCCAGGGTCTCCGCTTCCCGCCAGGTCCCGCCCATCGTCCTCCCGGCCCCTGGTGGGTGCGGCCATCCTCCTTCTCCAGGTTCAGGTTCAGGGCCAGTTGCTATTCCGGAGGGAGAGAGGGGGAAGGGCTGGGAAAAGGCCAAGGGCTGGGAAAAGGCCAAGGAAGCGGGGTTTTCAGGATAGAGAGGGAGGGATTAAGGTTGGTGTGATCTGACCTCCAGGCAGAAACCCTAAAGGGTGGCGGGACTGTCCCCCAGGAGGCCCCATGTCTCACAGGCACAGCCCCTACGTCTCTCACACAAACGTGTACGTCTCCTTCCCAGTGAACGTCGTCCAATGCCAGGAGGAAGTGCCTCTAGGCTGGTTGGTGTCACCTTGGGTGTCAGGGGGATACCAGCCAGTCTCCCAACCCGAGGGAGGGGTTCAGATGCTCGGAACAGCCCGGAAGAGCTTCGGGGCCCTGGGAGGAATAGGCGGCCCGGCTCTCAGCGGAGGGTCCTCATCGTAACCCCTGCCCTGCAGGCAAGACGTCATCCAAGGGGGAACAGAGTCTTCCTTTCAAAAGTGCCTAAAGTCAGCTCCGAAAGCTTTCCTAGGAGCCCTCTTCCTCCTGGTGGTTCTGTCTCTCTCACCAAGCTCGCTTCTGGGTGACAAACGTCACCATCAATGAGGGATGTCATCCGGACTGAATGCCCGTCCAGGCAGGCGCTCTACACTGATTTCCTTCCTCGGCGTCTGTCTTGCCTTTTACCCACTGCTCAGATGGATCCTAGATGAAGAACCCACAGGCACTTCACATTCACATTCAGGACCAAAACCAAAATCATGATTTTCACCCCAACGCTCTCTCTCTTTCCTGCCTTCTACTTGTTAATACTCATTCACTGGGGCAGAGGGGCTCAAAGGGTCTGGGACTTGCTCAGGCCATGAAGTCAACAGATACCTGTTTGGTCGACTCCCCTAAACCCCTGCCCCTCCAGTCCGGAGCCCCGCTCCTGCCCTGTGCAAGCCATTCTTACTGCTCATTACAGCAGTGGGCTTGCAGCCCTGGTCTCCATCCCGTGGTCCTGGAATTTCATCAGAACCAACAGAAGAGCTTTGAAAAACCATAGGTTCCAGAACCCTACAAGACTCACCGATCAGATCATACGGATCTAGGGCCCAGAAATACCTCGTTTCATCAGCGTCCCAGCTCTTGTCATGGATCTGTGTTTGGGGACAGGATGTCTAATCCATGCGCTCCTAACACAGACTAATCATCAGAATCACCCCCAGTTCTTGTTAGAAAATACAGACTTCTAGACTTCACATGATCCCACAACTCTGACCTGGGGTCCGGGGTCCAAGCATCTACCACATTTCAACCATCCAGGTGATTCTGACATCAGCCAGGTTGGAGGACGCTCCCTTCCCGTCCTGCTTCCGAGGGATGCTCTGGAGACACACACAGAGCTGGAGTCGTGATTCCAGGCGAAGACGCTTGGGAAATGTTGACCCTTGCCTTCTAGCCAAGCTGTCGTCTACCCTGCCTGGATCCAAAATTTCATTCCCCCACCCCCACGAAAGGGGCGTCTAAAGCAATTGAGAAACTAAAGCTCAGAGAAGGAAGGTCTGTATCCACGTCCCTCACATTCCCCTCCTGATCACTTAACACTTTCTCGGCTGCTGGTCAAAGGCCTGATGGGAAAACTAGGTCAAGCTTATGGAGAAAAGTGAAGAATTTTTGCAGCCTTATAAAAATGATGGCTGACAAGGGACGTCTCTAGGCTTGGAACTAAGTAGCCAATCACTGGAAATGTCTGGTCTGCCTCATTAATAAATGATAATAAGTGAGGCTTAGTCGGTGGCTCCAAGCCTGGGCTCAACCCTAGAGGGGGCAGTGAGTCAGTCACCCACTTGGTCTGGGTTCAGTATCACTAAGGAGACTCTCAGACCTCCCATGAAATCACTCCCCACCCACTGGATTAGATTATTTTGCAAAGACAAACTACATTTGCTGTTCTGCGCTAGAGAGAAGTCCCAAATGGAGCAGCCCCAGGGCAGGGGGCATGTTGCCTTGAACTTACACGAAGGGTGGATGGTGTCCAGAGGACAGTGGGAAATAGGAAAGGGAGGGCCTGGAGGGGACAGGAGTCACCGGCGAAGGACACCGCCTGGGATAGAGCCCAGAACACCTGGACCAACCGACCCGATGCCTGCACTGCTGGGCCTGCCCCGATGCAGCCGCAGGACCCAGGCCCTCACTCACTTCCCAGGACGCAGACCTCCAAGTGTGCCAGTGTAGGCACTTAAAATCCTACTAAATAAAACCGGTTTCCATCTTCTAACTGTTTTCCCTGATGCGTTCATCTGTTTAGATTTTTGGTACCACCTCCATCACAGCAAGTTTCTTCCAGGGAAAACTTCACATACGCAAATGTTGTTCCATCTCCACGTAGGAAGACTTTATGAAAACAGAGGCCAGCTGAGCCGTGGAAAGTTCTGGGGTAACCTCTCTGGATTCCCGGTGCCGTTGGCTGGCTGGTGGCTCGGCCCCGAGGGGCTGCCCAGAGCCTGACCGGGAGGCTGCCAGCACAAACGCTGAGCGCTCCAGGGCTGGGCCTTCCTAAAACGCTAACCACACATTAAAGAACCACACAGCTCTACGAAATCATGAGCGATGTTGCTCCGGGGCATCTGGCTGATGCAAGGTGTGAAATATTAATGAGCCTTGCAGATGGTTCATTGTTCAGCGCTGCCCGGAGCCCCAGAGGCTGATGACAAGCACCTCTGCCCTGCACGGCCCTTGGGGCATGAAACCCAGAAAGCATAACAAAAAAATCCCCCAAAACCAAAAAATCAGAAAATATAAAATAACCAGAAAACAGAGGAGAGACCCTGTGGTGTCAGTACTGAAAATGTACTGAATGTACATTTGTACTAAAAACAAAGTAGTCTTGCAGAAGGGCCGAGGGGGGCCCTTGCAGACCTCAGTCGTCGTGGGAGCCTGGCCGGGCCGCCTCCCATGCTGGGGTCTCGCCAGAGAGAGCGCCAGGCTCAGGCAGGCTCCATGGAGACACCAAGGGGGATGGGGGGGTCACGAGGTCACGAGGAAGGTGTTTGGGCTCAGCACTGCTTTGTGGGACCCCTGATGAGAATGACCCAGGAAATGAACTACAGAAAAGGGAGTACATTCAGGGAAGGAATCAGAAGGAAGAAGGTTACAGACCAGGGACCCCCACACACACGCCACCCCACCCCACCCACACCCCACCCCACACAGCTTGTATCCCTTTGTCCCTCTTGGTCCTGGTGTTGCTAAGCCCCACTCTGCGCTAGGCGCTGACGATGTACCGATGAACGACGGACACATCACCTGCCCTCAGGTAACTGCCCTGCAACTTGGCAGAGTGGCAAGACACAGTTTGAACAGCTTGTTTCCATAGTACGAGTATTTGCACACACAGAACCACCAAAACAGCTGCTGGGGAAAATGGGTCTTTCATGGTTGTTTTGGCCTCAAACAGCAGTTTGTCTTTTCTGAGAGCAGCATGGGTGGAGGAAGGAACTGGGCCTTTGAGGATCTGGTCTGGGATCTGTGTTCAGGAATAAATCAATAATATTGCAATGGCCTTACAGCCGGGCTGGGAGGATAAAATGAAATCCTGGCCATATGCTGTAGTGACAACTAGCACCAGTTAGTAGTGAATTAGAGAAGATGGCCAGTATATGAGCCCTCTTGATCAGTATTTTTATCATTTTTGGTAAAAATTAGGGGTGCAGATCAAAAGCATACAGTAATCAAACCTAACCATGTCACCTTCGAAATACATGGACATAAGTGCAAGGAGAAACTGATGGAATCAAAGTCATGGCCATGGTGAGAGATTAGAAGAGTCTTCTTGCAGAATCTCACAGATCAAGGTGAATAATTATTCGAACAACTCAGCTCAGAAGTCTGATATGTCCACTTTTTACAGAGCCCAACCCTCTACAAATAGAGAATACATAAACTCTAGGGTACACGGAACATTTACGAAACTTGACCAGGTTAAATTTAAAAAGTATCAACAAATTGCAACCAAAAGTCCTCATACTGCGCTGTTTACCCCACACAGCTCTCCCCTCTTCCAGGCACGTAGCAGGACTGCATTTCCCACCTCTGCCCCTTGTGATCGGGTAGGGCTTTGTGATGAGTTCTGTCCCTAGTGGCCTGGAGCTTTCAGACATTCTTTCCTCCTCTCTCCTGGAACCACTCACACAGCAACTGGTAACAGGGTGCCCAGGTAACTACCAAACTTTGATGGTCCCATAGTGTAGGTGAGATTAAAATTGTGCTGTTTTAAGCCACAGGGATTCAGGGGTTATTCATTCTGGCAGCATGATCTAGCCTGTCTTGACTCACATGTTCTTAAACCAAGATTGAAAAATTACTAATGACTAAGCAAAAATAATTTTAAAATCATGGTAGGAAAATGTAAATTCCTAAATAGTTCATGAGTTTAAAAAAATGGAATGCAAAATTGTTTAATTCATCAAAAGAAAATGACTACATTTCAAAATTTGTAAAATGTAAGTAAGGTGCACTAATCAATGAGACTGAAAATAGATGAATTAAGCTTTTAATTCAAGATGGAAGACAGAATAGATAGAATGAAACAGGTAATAATAAACATAAATAATAGATAAAGGAAGTCAAAGGTAAGAATATTTGTAAGAGAGAAAATACAAGAAAAAATGCAAGAGAGTAACACTAAAATCAAGTTGTTTCTGAAGAAAATAAACTCAAACAAAGCTCTACCAAGGCTGACAAAAGAAAAAAAGGGAAAAGAAAAAGAGAAAGACAAAGCATAAATTTAAAAACAACCATAAGGAAATATTATAAACAATTATGTACTAATATACTTGAAAACTTAGATCAAATAGAAAATTTTCTTAAAATGTATATGTAAATGATAAAATTCAACTCAAGAAGAAATAGAAAAATACAAATGGAATAAAGCAATAAATACTGATTTGAGAGCCAGAAGCTGAGGGACATCACTCCAGATTTTCCAGACATTAAAAGGATGATGAGGTTATATATTATGAACAAGTGTAGGTCAATAAATTTTACAACTTAAACAAAATGGAAAAATTCCATGAAAGGCATGTATTGCAAAAACCGACTCAAAAGAAAATTTTCAAAGAAACAGAATAGTCCTATGCCAATTAAGGAAACTGAATTCATAATTGAAAACTTTCCCAGAAAAAAAAACTCCAGGCAAGATGAATTCATTTTTGAATTCTGGCAAAAATGTAAAGAGAAATACCAATCCTTCCATGAACTCTCTTAGAAAGCACAGGAGAAAGGAACGCTTCTCAGCTCATTTGCCAAGGCCACGGTTACCCTGGTGCCAAAATCATCAAAGACGTTTCAAGATAAGGAACTTAAAGAAAGATAGCCCCCATGAGCACAGACACAGAAATCCTTAACAAAGCATCAGCAAATCCATTTCAGCAGTACACTAAAAAAAACTCATCATGATCAAGTGGGTTTAACATCAGAAATCATGTCATTGTAATTCATCATGTTAACAGAATTACAAGTGCAAGTTCAGGAGCTGCTGGGAGACCCTGGCCCCTCTTCCACCTGCTCACAGAACATGAGTTGTCTTCTCTGGAAGGAGAAGAAAAGACCAGGGAAAAGACCTTCAGCTCCTCAGCATCCTGGGATCCCCAAAAGAAACTTCCAAACACGTGTACAAATCACCCTGCATCACAGCCCTTCACCCATAACCCTGCCCACAAACAGCCTCCCGGCAACCCCGGGTAGCTTTTAGTGCCTCCCTCTCAAAGGTAAAGAGTCACAGAGAATCACCAGACACTTGGGAGTGCCTTCAACACAAAGACAGAGGCCAAAATGCATCTCAGGGGCAGAATTTGAAAAGCAGGATAATCGGCATTTTCCAAAAGATAATACATGATATTGGGTTCAGGAAATAAGAATAGTTTATGTTAGGAGTGGAAAAAGGAACAATTAGAAAATGAGGTAAGAAGGAAGAGCTCAGTGCAAATTAAAAATCTGAGACCTTAAGCGGAAATGAATGGAAGGTTTGAAAGATAAAATTGAGAAAATGTGTAAAAGATGAAAAATAGGAGAGAAGAGGTAATAAAATTAGAGGATTGAATCGGGCAGTGCAACACACCACTAATAGGAAATCTAAGAAGAGAAAACTGAAGAGTGGAAATTACTTTTAAAAATAAAGAAATGAAGAGATTTTCCCAGCATAATCAATGCAAAGAATCACTCCAGGGCACATCTGGTGAAATTTCAGAGCACATCCGAGGTAATTTCAGACAGAGGAGAACTATCAAACGGGCAATGGACTTGGACATGGAGCTAGAAGGTAATGGAGCAGTGCTTTCGAATCCCTGAGGGAAGAGGATTTCCAGCCAAGGCACAAACATTACGGTGACACAGTGCAGACAGCCAACAGCTCAAAACAGTCCCTCTGGCCCCATTTTCTGGGAAATTCCTGGAAGACGTGCTCCACTGAAATGAGGGAATAAACAAGGAAGAGGAAGATGGGAACCAGGAAGCAGGACCCTGGGGAGAGGGAGGGGCACAGAGACCCCTGCGTGGGGAGGGCGTCTGCACACAGCTGCTCACAATGCTGGACACCAGGGAGGCTGGGGGCTGGAGGAGGGCCCACGTGATGTATCACTGCAACATGGAGAGTGTGCAGAGGGGTTAAAAGCCCTTTGGGAATTTTGAAAAGGATCAATTATAATTATATAGAAATACAGGCAAGTAAAAAAGTGAGGCTATGATTAATTCCAGGCAATTATTAATTTGGGGAAAAAACAAAGGATGAACAAGAAAGAATACACAATTGTGGCTCTCTATTTTCTCAGATTTACTCACTTAGCAAGGATCTAATGTGTAACGATTTCAAGCCAGGCACGGTTCTAGGCCCTGGGGATAAGACTAAGTCCCTGGGTTGTATTCTTGAAGGGAGGAAAGACAAGAAAAGACTATGGAAAAAAAAAATCAGGGTAAGGAAGGTGGAGAAAGCCTTTGGATGTTCAGGGAAAACCTCTATGCTAGTTACGGAAAAATCTGATAAGCAATAGATGTTACTTATATATGTAAAATATGAAAACATAAGGCACTAATCAATCAAAACTGTATTAGCTGAGGCAGGGGGCTGCAAAAAGTCCTAGGAGAAATCTCAACTTTCACCAAAGGAACTTATTCAACACTTTCTAAAATCTAAAAACCAAGGAAGAACATTATAAACATGTTATGTTATATTATAAACATGTTATTTAGAAGTATACATAAAAGAAAGAGAAAATGTGAATTTGGTCATCACCAGAAAATTGGATTGGGGTTTGGGGGAGTGTAGGCGGAGTGTATTTGACCCTTAGGTTATGTGCATATATTACTTTGATGAAAATAAATTCATTTAGAATTAAATATTCCTGAAACGATGGCACATTTGACTACACAACCTGCACCGTGAATATATAAACCCCATGTAGAATTATCAACACCCAGCTTAGTCCAGGGTGGGAGCCCCGGGACAGAGGAAGAGTCAGGTGCATCGGGTGGAACGTCCACATACACACAAGGGGAAGGGCTGGTTGGCTCAGATTCCTCCCATGCAGTTTTCACGGCCAGGAGTAAAGCAATATTAACAAGTTTCTGAGGGGGGAAGGTGTCACCCATAAGTGTTCTACTTAGCCAAGTTGTACATAAAGTAAAAAGACACAAGGCAGATGCTGTCATGTAGGCAATAATTCAAGAAATCCATGAGCTTTTCTTGGAAAAAGAGAAATGGTGAAATTTAGCCAATCAAGGGATGAGTCAAAATCATTTTTTTTAAAAAAAGGAAAAATAATGGTTAAAAACTGGTGCTGGTGAGCTCTAAACCCATTTAAATATAAATTTAAGATTAAGTTTTTAAGACTAAAAAAACCTGAGGGATTGTGGTTAAAGAACAAGATGTAAATGTTACAAACCTTGAAAATGGGAAAATTAATAACAAAAAAAATCAGAACACATTAGGAAAAAACAATCCAAGGGGGTTTCCCTGGTGGCGCAGTGGTTGAGAGTCCGCCTGCCGATGCAGGGGACACAGGTTCGTGCCCCGGTCCGGGAAGATCCCACATGCCGTGGAGCAGCTAGGCCCGTGAGCCATGGCCGCTGAGCCTGCGCGTCCGGAGCCTGTGCTCCGCGACGGGAGAGGCCACAACAGTGAGATCCCGTGTACCGCAAAAAAAAAAAAAAAAGTATAGGAGTTGTAGAAATAAAGTGGTGATTTGCCAGACTTTTAATCATGCACGACCTGTGCAGTTCTACGACTGATAAAAAATGTTGATAAAACACTGACAAAAAATGTTAAAGATCCTCCTAAGAAACTGGGCATTTCAGGCAGAGTCACAAACCTGCTTGTTATTAAACAAGCCAAAAAGGGGGGGGAGGAGGGAGACAGCCCACAGATAAAGGCCATCAACTGCGGGGGGGGGGGGAAAGCACAACCTAAAAGTTGAGAATTATGTTTTACTCAGCAGACTTTCTAAGAACTTCAAGTCGGGAGGCAGCCTCTCAGATACCTGTGAGGGACTGCTCTGAAGAGGTAAGGGAGAAGCCAGGATACAGAGGGGGTTTTGCAACAAACCCCAGGTAGATGGGACATCAAAGATCACTTAATTAAAGAAAACCAGACATCCGCTTTTCTGTGAATGGGAAAACGCCCCAGTCCGGGCTCACTGAGATCACTCCTCTGACGTGCACCTCAGCTCTCTGGCGCAGCATCCTGTGCTTCCCCGTCCTGAGGAGCGGGATGGCTGCAGTGGCTGAGGGCCACTGGTTTACCCCCCACCCTCAGCAGCCTTCCCACTGGTTCTGGGGCATCTCCACTGCAGACTGAAGAGTCTGGGTTTCTTTAAACCTCTGATCCCCTCCCCCCACCCCAGGGGGGCCTCCCAGCTTAGTAGTAATTCAAGGAGGCTGGCTTAGTACCAGCAGGAGAAATGCCATTTGTTCCCTGGGCAGTAAAGGGCCTGAGAGGCCGGAGGGCTTCTGGGCTGAAGGATCAAATCCATCCACCCTCCTGCAATGGAGCCCGGAACTAGACCCCCAGGGCCTGGGGGAGCTGCCCCAGGCTGGAGTCACATCCAGGGTAGGGTGCACATCCAAACAGGAAACTGCTGCTGCGGAAGGAGCACGTTTACACCTGCACCCAGGCCGTCTGCTGGCTGCCCTGCAGTGGGGCCCGGCCCAGACAACCCTGCTTCCGGCGATCTCTGCAGTGGCACAGGGCCCGCAGAACCCAGAGGGGCCATCCCTGAGGTCACCTGGAGTTTAAGAATTTTGCCTTTGGGTTTGTGTTTTGTAAGCGAAGTGCTATGGGGCGTTGGGGGATGTGCTGGGGCTTGGAGCCTTAGATGTTGGGGGGCCCCCCGCCCCTGTGGCAACCTCTGGGCCGAGTTGCTGGCAGGGCCGATGCCCCCATGAGGTGCTCTCCCCAAGGACTGGCCCTGAAGACAAAGGCGGGGCAGGGCGGGGCAGGCAGAGGGACACACAGGAGGGGAAGGCGGCTTTCTGCCTGAGTTTGGAACAAAGGGCCCTCCATTTTCATTTTGCCCTGGGCCCCGAAAATCATGAAGCTGGCCCTGGCTGAAGCGCGCCTCCAAGCCCATCACTGCTGCCGGAGTTGGGCGTGGGTCGCGCGTGGACACCCTCGGGGAACAGGGTCTGTGCACCTCCTAGACGATGATGCCTGCAGCTCAGAGACGACACATTCCTCTGGGTGCCCAGGGTCAGTCTGACCCCCATGAGATGCAGTGACTTCTGTCACCCAGTCCCCAACCTGACATGAATTTACGGTAAGCAGTATGTGCCCGTGACCGATTCCTGCACTGTCCATGGGCCCAGCGGGATGAGGGGCAGGGCCAGGGCCACAGCCACCACTCTCTGGGGCCACATGGCTCTGACTCAACCCACGGTCATCGGGTGAATAGGGCCTGAGGGTGTATGGATCCTCCACCGGCCGTGCAGGCGACAGTGCTCACTGCCGAGGTCTTCAGGGCAGACCGCTGCCCTGCTCCACGCGGGAAGCCCACCCAAGAGGGGCTGGCGACGGGCTCTAGGGAGGAGTCATGGACAAGCTCCAAGTGCCAACAGGGCAGGTCGAACAAACTCTGTTTCTGATTTCTCCTTCTCTCCCGACCACCACGCTGCCCATGTATCACCTCTGGGAAATCACAGCCCGAGCCCAGCTTAGCTTCAATCAACTTTATGGTTTGGCTCCGACATTCCGACACCTGGAAACCTGGAGGCCAACAATCACCCGAGACAGCGTGGCTGGATCCTGGGGGGCAGGGACTCATATGCTTCTTGAAACCTGAGGTGTGGGGTACACTCAGCCCCTCTAAGTGAGGTGTGGAGGGTGGGCGAAACCACTCCGTAAGGTACAGTACGTTTCCGTGGACTTAGCAATGTTACATCCATTTGGTTTGAAAGGTGCTAGATAACGGTGGTAACACAGAGTGACAGAGCCTGACGAGGGGCCGGCCAACTTCAATGAACAGAGCCGCCTCCGTTGAGCGCTTCTGTATTTGTTAATACTGGCTCAACGTCCGGAGACTTGCTGCCCGGGAGAGAATCAAGGCGCCCCCTGGCGGAGGTCACATTCATTCACATTTACAAACAATACACACAAGATTTACTGTACGTATACAAGTTAGCTAAGTGCTTACTGAGATTTTGAAAGCTAAGTTTTAAAACGGCCCTATTTAGGCCTCTTGAAAGCTTTGGGAGAATCAGAAATAAAAGATTTATAAATATAATTTAAAATGTTCTACCTTAAATTCGAAGGGGATTTAGTTCACCTAGTTTGTAAGTGGGGCTATTTTTTAGGGGAATTTTAATCAGTACCACTGACTGTTATTAAAAGCCATGTAAGTTCTTTCCATGGGCAAAGGCCCCTTGACCATTTAAAAAAACACTCAAATGGAAAAGGGTTGCTCTCCTTTTTCGAAAGGGATGTTTGCCTCAGTCCTTTTTTCCTTCAAGACATTTTTTATGTCCTTAAATTTAGTATCAAATTAAAGTCGGTGACGAGCCTTTTCTTGATACCAACCTAATGAAAACATGGGGGCGGGGACAGAGGGAGACAGAGGGAGACGGCTTCTGTTGTCTTTCCCAGCTGACCCGTCTTCACAAACGCCAGGGGGACCACAAGGCCACTCAGAACACGCCAAGGTGTCCTGAGGGAAACCAAAATCGCATTGCACCCAAGCCCCTCCGTCCCCTGCATTCTCTCCACCTCTTACTCCAACTTCCACCAAATCCTGGTGTCAAATCCTACTACCGATCCCCATTCCCCAGAGGACAGGCCAGCATTACACAGCACTCGCTCAATAAACGTGTGATTAATTTTGGTAAATCCGCTGGTAACTAGGGTGTCAACTATGTATAAATGCAAACAATGCCATTTCAGTTTTCTCACCTCCTGGGTATTGTTCTCTCACTTAACTCGACGAAAGAATTACTCTCTTGGAAGGTGTGCTGAAGCCTCCCACCTCACCAAGGCCAGAGAGCACAGTGTGACAGTAGCAGGATGACTGGCACCTTAAAAAGCTCCACGCATTTGAAGTAACCCCCAGAGGGACTTAACTGACTCCCGGCATAAGGCACAACTTACAAGAACAGACGAAATATTGTTCTTGTCCAGCACGGCTGGGATCATGTAAATAGCTGAAGATGTATCTTTGGAAAAAAAGGGAAATAAACCAAGCAAAATGAATAATAATAAAAAGAATGATCATACTTATAGAGTTTCAGATTTTATTTTCATAATTATATCCTATAGAAGCAATAACCTGCATTTCCATATCACATTTGATATTATTCATCAGAGCTGGAAATAAGAGGAATAAAGCAGTTTCCATACACAAATACCATACTCTGCATATGTACAAATAAATTCGATATATTACCTAGACTCTGTAGCCTGCTTCGCTTACAACACAACAGAACGCTGACGGCTGGATCCTGAGCACACCCATGCAGACAGACGCCCACTTTGGTAAAGTGATGACATGAGCTCTGGAGACACCTCTTCCTGCTGTGAACACCAGTTCCCCACTTCTGAGTGTCCCCTCAGGGTAAAGGCTTCTATGAGGGGAAAACGAGATGCTCCTCACTAGACACCACGCAGAACAGCCGTGACGTCAGAGACACCCACACGCCCCGCACACGAGTTCTGACATGAAGGCCGAGAAGGGGCTGGTGTGGAGGACGCCCCAGCTCAAGCCTCCTGTGCTGTGAGGCCCAGTCCCACGGCTGCTACAGGACCCTTCGACTCAGCCCTCATTTTTGTTTAATATGTAAGAAAAGAGAAATAAAAGCTTTTTTCCAAAGCTGTAATGGATAATATGGTCTACAGGAAACGGTCTAAAATACCTTTTAAGTGTTGCCGAATCTGTTGATAGGGATTGTTAAGTAGCTCAAATGCACATCAGCATAAGACTCCTGAAGTGTGACTAGATCTGGAGGGCACAGCAGGAGGACGGGGCCTCAGAACTCTTAACACGTCATTAACCACAAACGCCTAAACATGGCTTTACTGAGACCACCACTCAGTGTCTCCAAACAGTGACTGGAAGTGCGCAGAGCCACGCAGGCAACAGGGGGACTGGAGAGATTGCGTGGATTAGCGTTCTGCACCAGACTTCTGATAGAGTCCATCCCACTGCCCAACCACTCCGGCACACGGGCCCCGAGAGGACGTTCCCCGAACCCGCCACAGAGCCCAGCGTGGCTGCGACCACTCATGATGACCCACCCCAGGATCCCAGGGAGGCCAGCAGATCCGAGCCCGGGAAGCCAGGCGGGCAGCGTCTCCTGCAGAGCGCACTGTGGTGTCTGGGCCTCTTTCCAGTCAGGGGACAGGGAGATGGCTCTGTGCACAGGGAGAGGAACGCCTCGAAAATGACCCGTCAGGAAAGACCCAGAAAGCACTAGACAGCGGCAGCCCAGCCCTTGAAACTCAGCCCCCGCCTTTCAGCCACATGCAGGAGGTTTACAGACAGCACCTCCTGAGTCAAGCTGCTGTCCTGTCACAGCCCTGGACGATGCAGAGGGAAGCCACGTATGCACCCCAGCCTGATGGAAACCACCACACTGTGCAAACTCAGGACAAAGGTCCTCATTAGTCCCAGTCGGTCAACAACCTGGTGGGATCAGAGACCATCACTATGTGTTTCAGGTGGAAAAATACCCATATTCCAGAGACAACTGAAGACATTTACAGAATCACTGTAATGTGCCACCCTTCAAAATGTTCAAACTTACACATGAGACTTCAGATGCATCTTGTATTGAGATAAGTAACATTGTAAGGCTCAAAACAGCTTCCTGTCCCAATCTCGCCTCTGAAGATTGAACAATTTAAATGCCTCTGATTATCACGGGGGATAAATTTCCTTCTGAAGGCATAACAAATGTTTAAAATACTATTTTGTTTAACCAGTAAACATCACTTTTAATAGCAATTATTAAATAAAATGCAAAAAAAACTTCTCTAACAATAAATTACAAGAGCCCAAGAGAAAAGGCTATCTAAGACTATCTATGCCTATTACCTTTGTTTACAATAGATCTGTCTAGAATTTGGTTTGCCAATTTTAAAGTCAACTGTCCTAAAATGCGACAGTACATTTCTCTGTTAATGCCTGCTGGTGTCTGAGAAGAGCTCTTATCATGGAAAGAAAAAAATGCTTCACAGGCAGTGGGCAGGACGGGTGGTCCAGGAAATGGGAGCTAAGACTTTGTCTTTACCAGCATCAGAGCCAGGATGGCGTGAGGTCTGGCCGCGCCCCGGGCCGTGCGGCGACATCCGGGCCATGTGGGGTCTGTGAGGGGACAAGTGCCTAGCACAGCCCCCCTGCATACTCGTCCTCCTCGTCCTCAGCGGCGGGGGCGGCGTGGCCTTTGGGCGTGGCCTGCGGGGGGGCCGCCGCCTTCTTCTTGACTCCCCCTCCTGGGACCAGCAGGCTCAGGCCCAGCTTCGCATACTGTCAACGACAAAGCACTGCTCAGACTGGACACTCAGGCCTGACCCGCGACGCCTCCCCGGAGTCACCGTGAGACGAGCCTGCTCTCCGTCCCCAAAAACCCCGGATACCACTCAGACGGAAAGACCACCATAAAACCCAACGCTGCTCAGCCATCGGGGCTTGTGACCAGGGTGGGGCAGGGGCACGACGAGGAAAACCTCAAATCTACGGCACACTGAGGAATCAGATAACCAGACACACGAGCTGAAGGACGCTTCTGGTCCTTACGAAATAACCATCTGCTGAGTCAGTGTTGAAAACACAAACTTACAAAAGCTGATGCCAGAATTTACCTAGAAAAGCACTGGTTCCTCCAAGTACATCATTTTATTAAGAAAAAAACAAACTACCAAGGTCTTACACTGATCTGATACCATCACAAGACTAAAGCCACCAGACCAAATGCAATGAGCAGGCGCTCATGAATCTACTGAACAGGGAAACTGGGAAGAAGAGAAGCCTGATCACAGCGGGCGTCCCACTGTGGGGGGACGGGCCCCTCCCGACTCATCCACTTGTCACCACAGGCAGCAAGACGGGGGCCAGCTGCCCCACGTTTACAGATGAGTAAACTGAGCTTCAGACCGTCAGCCACCACCCTGCACCCCACAGCGGGTGCTCTCAGAAGTGGGATTCCAACAGGCCTGCCGACCCACAAAGGCCACGCACCATGGGCCCTGAGACCGTGAGCCTGAGAGAAACTCACTAACCCAGCACCCTGGAGGGAGGCCAGCAGACGGAGGAGGAGTGGGCGTCGCCCACGGCAAACCCCCCAGCAGCCGGCCAGCCAGGCAACGCGCACCCGTCGTGAGCCTCCTCTCTGAGCAGCAGCTCCAGGCGAACAGCAGAGGGAGAAACCTTACGAGCGCATGGGAAAGGGAGGGAGGGCCGAGAGGAGGCACTCACGTCATTGTCCATGTACTTGAACAGGGGCGAGTTGCAGACCTCGGCCACCTGGTCCTGGTCCTGCTGGTCGTAGCCCTCGAGCAGCTGCTCCAGGGCGGTGCAGTCCTCACTGCCGTTGAAGCCAGGGATGCTGCGGGGAGCACACGGCACGTCTGCGTCCGGCCCTCGGCGCACCCACCCACACCGGACGGCCGACAGCGGAGAACCCGGGGCCCCGGAGCCAGGGTGCCTGGCCTCAGGCTGCTCGGTTTAAACATGGCCAAGGAGAAAACCCCTTATAGCCTGACCTTCCTGTAACATACAACCTGAAGACTTTTCTTTCTCTTGTTATTTTTTTCTTAGATGGCAAATATCACAAAATCACTCAATTCCACAGAAGCCCCCAGGAGAAAAACACAGGAAAGAACACAACTCATAAAAATTCTGCTGCAGAAGCTGAAATTCTAGCCACGCACTCATATTGCTCTGAACTATATTAAAAACAAAAAAACAGAAAACAAAAACCCCGTTCCACAGCCAGGACTGCCTATCTAGGCAGTGAGCTGGGGCGGAGAAGCAGCCGTGCACTGGCAGGTCTTACCTGTAGCTCTCCCGGACGCAGCGCTCTGCGGCCACGTAGTCATTTCTGTGCAGATGCACTAAGACTTGGGCAATTGTTTTCTAAAACAAAAGAGGTGATTAGGCCAAGATCATATCCCTGCAGAAGTCAATTTCCTGACACCTGGAATTTGACTCAGTTTGCACCTGGAGAGACTCGTGAATTCTGCAGCCACCTCCACAGGACACTGGGGGGAGAACACCCCAGAACACCGCACCTCAAACTACAATGCGCACACCCCACCCGGGGGTCTTGCTGGAGACAGTGGAGCTGGTGGTGGGGAAGCCTGAGAGTCCACTGCTCCTCACCGGCTCCCAGGTGGTCGTCGTCCCGCCAGTCTGAGGGCCACACTTGGAGAAACAAAGCCCCAGAACACAGCCACTGCACAATTTACAGAAAATTTCCTCTAAATGCTTATATAGGTTTCATTTTGAAAAGGGAGCAAGAAGCAGGGGGCATAACTCTGCAATTCTACTTTGGAATTTTTCAAGAGATACAAGGAAAAGATAAATGAATGGAAACTTCATGTAACAGAAATAGACACTATTTATAAGCCAACAAAAGGACTGAGACCACAGACACAACTGATAAGATCTTATCGGCAAAAGAGCTCTTCATGAAGTATTTTTCAATCTTTTTTATATCTATTTTTTCAGACAACTTTTATTGATCTTTTGTCATCTCCGTTTTCAGATTAAGCCCATCTGCTTATTTTATTTATATAAAAGCCCATCCGGTATTTTATTTCAGACACTGCTTTTTCAGTTCTAATATTCTCATTTAGTTCATTTATAGTTTCTATTAAAAAAATAAAAATCAGTCCTTTTGTCCATTATTTCGCCCATGTTCACCTCTGCCACATGGAGCAGCTGTGACAGCTGCTTCCTGGTCCTGACCTGGTGACTCCAACATCCGGGTCCCCTCTGTGGTCCTTCCTCCTGACAACGGTCACACTTTCCTGACCCGTTCTATGTTGAGTCACCTGGGACTGCCCCCTGGACACTGCAGGGCCCTCCCACGATCTCGGGCTCAGGCTGCACGTTCTGTCTGCTTTCTGGGCAGTGGCTCTAGTCTTAGTTCAGCCACCTGCTCCGCTGCTCTGGGTGTGCCCTGCACACGCAGCTGGAGTGCCCCCCCCCCACTCACAGCCACACACACACACACACACACACACACACACACATACACACGCACACGCGCGCGTACTTGGGGGGGCGGGGAGGGCCCACTTCCAGCCCTCCTCTCTGGGCTCTTCTCCTGGCTCTCTGAGCTCATCTTCCCAGCTCCTCCGACTGGGGCAGACAGTGTTTCATCCGCCTGCACCACCGTCCCAGCTGCAACTCCACGACCAGGGCTCAGCTGCAGAGGAGCCGAGGGAGAAGGAGCAGGAGACGTGGGGCCTCTCCTCTGAGCCCCTCTGGTTAGACAGATGGGGCGGGGGGCCCTCGGGGAGGAAAGCCGCCCTGTGCTCCCTGCCCTCCAGCCCTCTTGGCTGCTCACTTTTCAGGGTCCGAGGGGCACAGCCTTCTGTTTTGCCTAGCAGTGTTAGCTGTGATCAGGAGAGAGATGATAGTGGGCTTACTCCATCTTGGCCAAAAATAGAGGCCCATAAGGTATTATTTTAAAAATAAACAAACATTCAGGGAACCCGGTCTTAGGTACACAGTTACACCAATATGAAAAATGATCTAAGGAAAAGCCAAATATAAGCACTTTCAAAGCATACCTTATAACAAGTTGGATAATTCTCAATTTCCTTATAAATATTTTTTTCTTTCTGAATAGAGAGTGCCGCCTCATCAAACCTAAAGACAAAATAAGAAATGCAGAACAAGGCGGGTCTAAGTGATCCACAGCAGAGGTCCTATAATGTACTTGATGTTACAGGTTTTAGAGAAGTAAAGACCACATCAGGCACTGTAACGACTGCTCCATAACCCGTGTTTCCGTAAGCTCTGCTCACTCGGCTTGCCTTCTAAATGTCAGACTCGCCCTTCTAAGACACCAAGCAGACAGGGCGAAAGAACTCAAGGACAGGCCGCTTCATATGCAGAGTTTTAGGTCTGGTAAGGACCATCCATTAATGAGCACCCAGCAAGTCCAACAAACCGCTCTGTGAGCATCTGTGAGACGTGCCGGAGCCCACCCCTGACTCAGTCACCGCGGATCCCTTTCCCTCACTGAAAGGCCGTGCAGACGCCCCAAGAGCACTGGCTCCCAGGAACCAGGACCCCCACCGGGCCCTCACACGCCCACCGCGGCCTTCATGACCCCGACAGCTCCTGGGGCCAGAACGCGCAGCAGGGGAGAGTAGACAGGGAGAGGCGAAACAAGGTCCTTCTTGCCACTTTGACCCTCAACAGTCTTCTTCCATCTACTCTCACATATTTTCCTTTGCAGAATTTTATTAATAAGGGAGATTGTTTACTAAGCTTAAGTTGAAGTAAAACACAAAAGGAAAATCCATAGGATTCTAGGTTTCTGGGGTCCGGCTATTTGTGCCATAGGTCCTAAGTGTGAAGGAGAAAAAATCAGTACCCTGCCTAACGACGCTATTTGGCTGTCGTAACCTGTCAATTTTCCTGGGTGAGCACTTAGGGCATCTTGTCACTTAGCTCATATGGATACTTGTCCTTGAGAGGCATCACCACCCACCCAGACAACAGAACAAGACAACTGCCCCCTCCCAAGTTGCTGAGTCAGGGCTTAGCCAACAAGAGCACAACGCACGATACATTTTGGGATGACACTTTAGAGAAGCGGCAGATCTTTCAATATTTAATCCAACGTGCTGCTGTCTTGTAGCCTGGTGTGCCCATGGTTACACCAAAAGATTAACAAGCCTGTCCCTGTGGCCAGAAGGTCACAGGGACACAGGAGCACAGCTCTATGACACGTACCTGCGCCCTCGCACCAGCAGCCTGGAGGCCTTTCCTAGTAATTCAACTGCCTGTCGTAAGCGCTCTTCATTCTGCAGGAATCCAAGAGAAGGGAGTGTTGGCTGCTTCAATGTAGGAATCTTTTTCTTCCCCTAACAATTTCTGATAAAAAAGTAATGGCACTGGGGACTTCCCTGGTGGTCCAGTGGTAAAGAATCTGCCTTACAATGCAGGGGACGTGGGTTCGAACCCTGGTCAGGGAACTAAGATCCCACAAGCCGTGGAGCAACTAAGCCCACACGCCACAACTACAGAGCCCACACGCCCTGGAGACCGCACGCCACAACGAGAGAGAGAAAGCCCATGTGCCACAACGAAGAGCCCGCACCGCCACGAAAGATCCTGCACACCACAACTAAGACTTGATGCAGCCAAAAATAAATAAAATAAATAATAAATAAATCTTAAAAAAAAAAAAGGTAATAGCACTGGATCGGGGGGTGGGGTGGGGGTGGGAATTCCTCCAAAGCTGCTAAGCCATCTCACTACTAACAGAAGAAAACAAGAGTTCAGCTGTGAGCACAGAAAAGTTTTCAAAGCAGCCACTGCATTTCTCTGTTTTCCTATATATCATGAACATAAAATTCTATATACTCAAAGAAAAAAAAATTCAAACTTACTTCAAACACATTAGCTGTCTGCTGATACAACTGCACAGCCTTTTCTGGATCCACGTTTTCTATAAGCCTAAATTAGACAAGAAAATCTGACTTACATGAGAAATAGAAAACTTGTTTTACAAAGGACTTTATTAAAACAAAAAGACTTCCACGCAGAGACCTGTGTCCACACACTCACTTTCCAGCCCGCTCCAAGGCCATGGCTGCTGTGTCCGGGGTGCCGTTCTCCAGGTACATCATGCTAGCTTTCTCAATCAGCTGAACAGCCTCCGGGAGTTTCTGCATCTCCTTTAGGCAAACAATACAGCATGGACCAGTAAGTGCAACAACTTAAATACAGAATTAACAATCTGAAATTCAAGAAAGCAAAGGACCCAAAACATAATACAATAATAAACATATTGAAAATGAAATGCGTTCACATGGTCACTCTCTCCATCAAGCTTCATTTTGCTAAACCAAAAACGCATCAGTTGATTTCTGCAGAGTTCATCCCTTCACAGAGTTTCAGGGAAACTACACACACAGTAGAAACCAAAATACTTGCTCTTCACAGTTTTCTAAGCATTTACAATTCCTGGAATACTTATGAGCTCCTACTACATACAAGGCCTGTGCCAAAGGCTGCAAACTGGCAGCCCAAGGGCTGTGTGTCATTTCCGAGGATGGCTTGCTTCAACCCTCCATATCTTAAAGTCAGATACTTTCACAGGAGGTCTGTTCTGTGGCTTCGCATTTTAAACATGTCATAGGCTACGGCATCTGCAGGCCTGCGCCCCACATGGCACTGGCGAGTGGGGCTGTGCAGCAGCCGGCCTCCTCCAGGGGCGTGTTTCTCCCCACTTCCTGCACACCCAGGCCGGCCTCCTCCATCTCAGCAAGCCCTGCGTTCACCTGCGCCTGCAGCCCTCTTACTCTGAGCGCCATCAACAGAGTAACCCTACGTATCTTATTAGTAAACTCCAAGTCTCAGCATCATGTGCTCCTTATGTCTAATATCTCCAATTCAAAACTTTTTTTAAAAACTGAAGAAAAATCATGTAAAAGCTAGATGTAAAGATTTTAGGTATTATCTATTTAGGGTTGACATACTGTATCTCCGTGCTGACCTTGCACAGGTTGTTTTCAAGTCTGTCCTTCACTAAGTTAACAAATTCTTTAGGATACAAAACTTGCTGGTCTTGTTCTTATGGGAACTTCAAACTGTAACTCATTTTACCTATAGAGCAGCTGTGACACAACGGTACTGACCTTCAGCATCATGCCGGCTTGTTCATAAGCTCTGCAGAGAGAATATAAGTTCTCAGATGAGATCTTGATGAGATGGGGGAAGAGAAGCTTTCTACCACAGACATGAGAAGCTTCATCAATTAAAACTGGCTCAGACAACACATACTTACTTTAGGCTCTCATTACAACACAACATAATTTTTCTTCCTTTTATTTACGTGGGCAATAATGCCTTGGAAACAACAGACATCTGAGGTAAAGGGATTTCACTTTGCAGATGCAAAGTTAAGTAAAGGTCAGAGAGGTTAAATGACTTTCTACTGTACTTGACAAACCTAAATCCAAGTTTTGAAACAAGTAAGTGTTTTTCTCCACAAAAGCAAAAGAAAGCTTCCTGCTTCTCTCCACAGGCACCATTAACTATTAAAAAAGAGGGAAAAAAAGAGATTCTAACTCGTTTTTTCATAGGTTATTGAACAAAACGGTCCTAAAAATATGATGGTGATTTAACTTAAACACTGAATTATCTTAGGAGTGACTTCATTTTTAAGGTTCAGGTGAAGACTGAAACAAATGGAAATGACTATTTTATTTAAATCAATACAAATTAATTCACTATTTCTGAATTTATAACTTAGGAAAAATTTACTGACCTAAGAAAAAGCAACATTTAAAACATAATAATCTACAAATACATGAACACATGGAGAATATTTACTTACTTGGCAGCATGAAAAAGACTGAATAGATGTAACAAAGTCAAAATTAAGGAAAAAAAAGCAAATCAATAGTTTCTAAAGATCTATTTAAAAAACAAGGTTAACTAAATCACTGTCCCAGTTTGTTTGAAAAGACGAACCCTACAAATCAGGAAAAGAAGAAAAATTTATCACCTGTAGCTGTCTCCTAAAAACTATGTAATTCACAAAAGCACTGACAAAACACATCGATTTTTAAGCTACTTCCATGATGCATTAACTTGAAGTTTTACTAAAATGCAAGGTTATTATATCCATAATCTGCAAGTGAGGTAAAATAAACATTTTTTAGTTGATAAGATTATAAAATACCTCAGGAAAATTTGTTTTAAACTACTTAAAAATTTTATTTCAAATATCGGAGGAAAACTACATTTTTAAAATATTTATAGAGCAGTTAACATGTCTCTAATACCCGTGCCACTTCTTCATTTTTCAGCACCTGTCTCTGTATCTCCCTCACTTCATCCCAAGTAAAACCATCATGAAGCAAATCCAGAAACAACAGAAATAAACTCTCAAACGCAGCTCTGCAAAGCAGTGTGGACCTTATGACCAAGTCTCTATAAATGCACTTTCAGAGTTTAGACATGCAGTATTTTTCTAAGTGGCTTCTAATTTAATAGCACTGTACTCCACATGCAGCAAATTTATAACAATCTCTAAAGGCTGAAAAGATACGCCCTGTTATTCTCGTGGGCGACAGCTTCTCTCAGGCAGGCGTCTTTTGCTTGTTCAAACTGTTTGGCATTTTTAAAAGCAACAGCTGAAAGAGAGAAAAAATATATAGACTGTCTATTTCCATCATTTAAAGAAACCTCAAATAAATCCTTACCAAAATGTGCATGACATGTGAAGTATCAGAAAATAAACTTAACACTTATTTTAATCAAATACTTAGGAAATTTCATAAAACTATAAATACTACTTTTTTCTAAGCCATTTTCTTACAACTTTTTTGATTATCAATAACTTACAAGTATTTTCAAAAGGTTTTTTTTTTCTTAATTGTACACTATTGGCAATAAATCAGTACTCCTTCCACTCAAGCCCAAGTCTTTCTAACACCACCATCTAAGCTTGGGAAACTAAGACGGCATCAGTCAAACCAACACACCCAAACTACAGGCACTGTCACTAAAACAGCACCTTACCTCACCAGTTTCACATTTAATAATAGAAACAGTGCTTTAGTTATGGCTTATTCTATCTTTTAAATTATTCTGAAACTGAAGTCTAATAAACACACTCAATATTTTTATAATAAATCTTCCTTTTTGGCACAATCTTTAAATACGATCTTACAGACTTTGGAAAACTTACAAAGTGTTGCTTACAAATAAATGAAAAGGATACTGCTTTAAGAAAACATTGTTTGTTAAAAACACACTCTTAGGGCTTCCCTGGTGGCGCAGTGGTTGAGAGTCCGCCTGCCGATGCGGGGGACACAGGTTCGTGCCCCGGTCCGGGAAGATCCCACATGCCACGGAGCAGCTAGGCCCGTGAGCCATGGCCGCTGAGCCTCTGCGTCCGCAGCCTGTGCTCCGCAATGGGAGAGGCTACAACAGTGAGAGGCCCGCGTACCACAAAAAACAAAACAAAAAAACCACCCACACTCTTAAAATTACATTTAACAAAATGTAGAAAATAAACAAATGACAAACTATTTTCATCCCTGCATTTCTACATTTTTCTCTTTGAAAAATTTACTGATGAAATGTATCTTGCATAACCCCTTAACGAAAATAAACAAAAGATGTTTTCATGGGAAAATCTGACTTGAAATATTCATTTCTGAAAGCAGCTCATGGTCACAGATACATACATAACAACTCTGTGTTAAATTTCCCTCATGGAGGATACTTGCAAAATGTTGTGCCCTCCAGTTACAAAGGTGTTCTTGTACAAGGTGTCCATAAAATCCATGTAAAATTTGAACTTCTAATAATTTTCCTTCTAAATATGAGGTACAGTAATTTCCATAATGCAACAGAGAATTTACTCAAGACTTAAAGAAAAGCGCTAAAGATTAATTTGTTGTCATTTCTTTTATTATCTAGAAAATACATCCTACATTATGCTTATTAGTTTCAATTTATCTGACTTCTTTCTATTAGTTTCAATTTACTGATTTCTTTCTTCTTGGTGACATACTAAAACTAAAGTTTGCCAAAAGCACATTTCCTAGGTGATTTCTACAAATGTGATCAGGGCTACTGCTGAAACACACAGTAAAATGTGTCCAGGGTATTTCAAAATCGTATTATGCTTTATAACCAAAATAATCACGGATATGTTGAAAACTATCATTCCATAACTTAAAATGCTAAATTTTTAACAAATTCCCTTTCTGTTGCAAATTTCAGGTTGTTTTTATCTCATATGCAGATAAAGGCAATAAAACATGCATATGAGCTTAACTCTTCATGAACACATATCAGTGCATCTCCACAGGAGGGTCATCAAGAGCGAGAGCCAAACACGCTCCGTGCGCATGCGGAAGATAAGCCTAAGGTTTTAAAAAGCCAACGAGAAAAATCTTTATTCAGTAATAGGTAGGAAAAAATATGACCAAACTCCCAGAAGTAGTATCAACTGAGTGAAGTTCAAGAACATATGAACGATGTTAAAAGCCTGCAGGGGCACCCGCCGTGCCATCTGCACTCGTGGGAGAGGGAGAGGCGGCTGGGTCTACAGCTCAGAACTCGACATCTGAAAACAGGAAGTGGAAAAGCGCAGGGTTTAACAATGCAAATACTATATAGGAAGCATTAAGAGTGAGAACTATGCCGAGATGAAGTTACCAGCCTGCTTCAAGATTACACACTGCAGGGACAGGGCTACAGTCACACGTACCTGCTTTTCCATACTCAGAAGCGGCACTGTCATAATCTGGCTTCCATTTTAAAAAACCAGTTTTCAGGCTAAAATGAAAGAGAGACACATTTAACAGAAGTTACCAACCACACTCCTAAGTCAGAACCCTGCTTATAAGGATCTTGTAGGTCATTAAAAAGGGAGGGGGGGGACCATCAGGTACACAGTCCCCATCTCGCCCACCTCCATCCAAACTTACTGACAATTACAAACAACCTCACCACTTTCCCTCCCACTGTCATAGACATGGTTTCCCCCTTTTGAAATGTCTGTATAGCATCCAAGGGGAGTGGAGGTTCTCAAGGCCTGATCCCCAGATGAGCAGCATCACGCAGAAGTGCGCTAGAAATGTATGAAGTGCTGAGCCCCAGCCCAGCCCTGCTGAACCAGGACCCCGGGAGTGGCAGCAGCAGCAATCCAGGGTGTAACAAGCCCTGAGACGCACAGAAGCTTGAGGTAGGCTGAAGCACAGCAATAAGCAGGTGGACTCGTGAGACTGCAGCTCAGGAAAGGCCGGAGATTACCAGAATCATCAGCACCTGTCACACCCGTGAAGACCCGCAGGGAGACTGGAGAGAGAGGCCAGAAAGACTACAGAACCAAACACTCAGAGAGACACAGGGAATCAGCAAAAAAGACTGCAGTTAACCACCAGTGAACAGGAAGGACAACCAGAGACAGGATGACGGGAAAGCACGACAAACTGCTTTCCAGGATCCCAGGATCACACGGCATCTTAGACACCGCACCAAAGGACAATCAATTGAGTCCCTATCTAATTTGCCCTTTCTGAAACTCTTTTTAAAATTTTATTATAATTTCACATTGTCAAACTTGGGTGTGCATAAGAACCGCTAAATAAACACCATCTTAAATTCTACATTTGAATTCAGTTAGTGAAAGCCTGCTTACGTGTAACAGTGTTACCTTCCAAAGAATCAGGGAAGCCCCAGAGCCTGCAGAAGTACACCCTTCATTTTGTTCCTTTTAATTTTCTGCCAATTAAATTTATTTAACATTTGTGTTTGTCTAATACTGTTATAAGATTCAAATTTGTAAACAGTTCTCAAGCTTACCAAAAACATTATTGTTCGGAAAAATAAAAGCCTTAAATTGCAACCTGTCTACTCTAATCCACCAACTGAGGAAGTGCTGCAATAAAGCAAAATTCTAATCCACCACCTCTACCCCAAAGCCCTCATTATATTCTGTATCTTAACATAATTTTTAAAAACCCCACCAAAAACAAGATACAATCTCTCAATTGTCTTATGTGCTACATACACATGGGAAAAGCTAAAGATTTTTAAATACAGTTGGGCCTGGAAGCCGCCCAACGCGCCGGGAAGCACCGGCATCCCAACTGCCGACGCGGAGAGCCGTGCCCGCGACAACGGCGGCGCCCCCACGGCCCCAGGCAAGATGACTTCTGACGTCCGACGGCAGCGCTTCCGGGGCGCGGCGACCCCACCACGCCCGTCCGGCCCGCCCCACCCCCCGCCCCAGCACCCCCCACCCGGTGCTGACTCAGACCGGCCTCGGAGGGGCCCGGTCCAGGCGCCTACCCAGGGCAGCGCTGGGCCTCTCACTCACTATTTCTCTGCTTTGGCCAGGTGCTCCAGCCCCTCGTTTATCTTCTGAGCCGCCATCTCCGCGGCGCGGCCCTGACGTGGAGGCCGAGAGTTCGCCGAATGGGCGTGGGAACGCCGAAGAGGAGGCCGGTACTGCGCCGCAGCCGCGCTACCAGGGCCCGTAAGGCTCAAACCTAGTGCAGAGAAGCGGCCCAGGAGCCGCGCAGGCGCCGCACAGGCAGATGTTGCGCAGGCGCAGAGCGCCCGGGCTGGCCTCAAGCGTGGCCCAGTGCGCAGGCGCAGTGGGTAGTAAGGGGGTTCGCGATTCCATTCGCCAGTGCAACGCAGTTTTGTTGAGCACGTTTTATGTATCAGGCGCTGTTCTAACCACTGGCAGGTCGGCGGGGAGTGCGACAGACCGAACCCTAGCTCCGATAATTCGATAACTGTTCACCTTCAACAGAACTCCCGCCTTTTGCCGTCCCTCTGCCCCTATTCACCCGTCCCTCTTTACCCAGCGTGGGTTCCGTGCTCCATCACTTTAGCTTCCCATCTGCGTGTCCTCGAAACACCCCGGGTTCTCTGTGCCTCTTTTCTCCTTGTTTGGGGAAACCGCAGCTCTCCACCGACTCCGGAACTGCTCAGAGCAGGTGAAGGGGGCTGGAGGAAAACAAAGCAGCTGCTGACATGACTCGTTACTCGAATTAATGCTCACAGACATCCAGGAGGCCTCTGTGCTGCTGAGCGACTGTACATTTTCCCGGTCAGATAACGCACCCACTCGCTGGGATGGCTGTCCACACGCACTTCCCTTCAGAACTCCAACACAATCTCCCTGCCTCCCCGCCTGACTGCCGACTCTTCCTGTTTAATAGAAAATAGCAATTAAAAGAGACCTTCCTTTCGGGCCCACCACCCTGTCTCCCAATCTACCTGCATCTTTTGCAGATGTGCTGCGCTTCCTCTGGTGTCTGGGTGAAGTGGCCTCGGCCCTTCCCCGTCCATCCTCACGTCCTTTAGGCTCTTGGGTACAGTCATACCCCGGCAGGAGGCCTCCCGTCGTCCTGTCCTCTGGCCACAGCAATCCTAGAGGGGCCAGTGGAAGCTGGGCCTCGGCTCCTGGGACCAAGTCCACTCCACTTCTGCCCATTTTATTGGTCAAAGCAAGTCGCAAGGCAAGACCAGATTCAAGAGGTGGGGACACAGGAGCTGTGAAATGTGGTGGCCGTGACTGCCTGTCCACCGCCGCTCTGGGGTGACTGGGGAAGTACAGGAGGACCGTCTCTGATGTCTTTGTCCAGAAACAGAAAACCTTACGTCTTTGAGTGAAATCACACTTAACTAAACACCCAATGTGGTCAACCTGTAAAACCAAAGGGTGAAAGGGTGCAGAGTTCTTCTAAAGGATTTACACTCAGAGTCTGTAGCCTCCTCCTCGTTGGCCCTTGTTCACACATTCCTTTATTAATATTTCCTGTAACTACTCTGAATGGGCTCTGTTCCTACACACGCAGGACACAGTGGTGAGCGTGGAACCAGATGTGCCTTCTGGTGCCCATCTCCTTATGGGACTCCCATGTCACCTGAAATGTCTATTCAATGAATCTGTATGCTTTTCTCCTGTTAATCTGTCATTGTCTGTTTCATGTTCAGACCCAGCCAGGGATTCTAAGAGGGTCGAGGCTTAAAATAGAGCTTGCTACCCCAAATGGCTCTCCAGGGGTGGGCTGCCATCTGGGAGAGTTCTCAGCGTCCCCAGACTCCTTGCAACCACAAACTTGCCCCACCCCAGTCTGGTCTGATGCCTGGAAGCAAGATTCCTAGACCCACCTCCCTCTGCTGATGTTCAATGAAATGAAGGGTCTTTGTCGTCACTTGGGGAAAGAGTTTGGTTGATGAACTCTGGCTGTTTCAGCCCACAGATCATAACTGGGGAAACACAGGAGCTCCTATATCAAGTTGTGTGTTTTGTTTAATTCCTAGTACCTTTGCAGTGTTATCGTTTACTGTTTTGTTGTTTCCAAGTATACTGCTACTTTATAGATGAGATACACTTCTGAGATTGGCCCAAGAGTATAACCATAAGTCATAAAATCATTTCTCTAGGAAAATATATTCTGAGCTACAAAAAAAAACCCAACCTTGCAACGAAACGTTTAGAACAAATCCTATTATAATTTGATGGGTCCGTCTCCTTGTAATAGGATTTTAGAAAATTATCCCTGGCTTTTTTGGGGAGAAGATGATAGATGCCATTATGATCTATATATATATTTTCTTTGTAAAGTCTTAGTGATAAAAAAATCATCTCTAGGTCTCTGTGAGATTGATGTAGAGAATGACTTCTCCAGACAGGTGCAGTGTGTGCTCAGAAGTCTAAAGACTCACACATAACCTATCAGAATGTGAGCTCCCTGTGCTCCCCAGATCTGCTTCTCCTCACCCACGCTGGTTGATAGCGACTCAGCCTGCTTGCTGCCCAAACACGTGTGAGGACACCGAGGAGGCTCAGAGAAGCTAAGAAACTTGCCTGATGCCTCACAGCCAATCAGTGGGAGCCCAGAGCCATTTGACTCCAAAGTCTACACTTGAGCCACTATAATGGACTGAAAAATCTTCTCTGTTTCGTAGTAAAGTTGACCCTTGAACAATGTGGTGGTTAGGGGTCCCAGCCCCGCCAGGCAGTCAAAACTCCACATGAAACATTTGACTCCCCCAGAACTCAACCACTAATAACTCACTGTTGACTGGAGGCGTTACCAGTAACATAAACTGTTGATTAACACATATTTTGTATGTTGTATGTACTATGTATTCTATTCTTACAATAAAATGAGCTAGAGAAAAGAAAATATTATTAAGAAAATCATAAGGAAGAGAAAACACACTTACAGTACTGTGCTGTACTTATTGACGTCATAACTTTACATGGTCTGTTCACAAGATGAATCATCAGTACCTACATCAAAATTGTCTCGTGATACAAAACACTGTAGGTGTTAATATGTATTACTAACACTAGACGTCAAAGATTAAAAGATAATGTGAAAAGTAAATTCATATTTATTTACAGGTGTAATGATTCAGGCATTGATAACAAAGAAGCAGCAATGTGATTGCTTTATGGTCACCTAGTGTCATCCATTCGGTTGCCTCTTGGTAGCCCAGCCTATATACTCATGAGTGAATCAATATATAAAAATTTTATGGCACACAGTATTATGGCATATTCATAATACAGTATTGGACACACTGTTACACTTTTTAAAAAACACTTATCTGTTGATGATAGGCTGATAGGCAGTTCCTCCAATTACAAGAGAGAGAGTTCTACCATACAGTAATGTAATTTTCTGAAAGTAAAGTTATGAAGCAGTTAGAAAACGAACGTTATTAATTTTATATTACATATCAGTCACCTTATGCTTATGTAAGGAGAGACCAGTGTCTACATATATCTTATGCATTCATGACATACCTTTTAATTTTTTTCGATATTTCTCAGCTTTGTGGTTCATCTGTGTGTTTTTCAAATTGTCGACAATTCCCCCCAATTTTCCAATATATTTACTAAAAAACCCGCATATAAGCGGACCCACACAGTTCAAACCAGTGCTGTTCAAGGGGTCAACTGTAGTTTAATAAACAACTCACACATTACCCCCACTAAGGTGCATGGACCAATTATAGATTTCCAAATGTTTTTAAAGAAAAACATCACAGTGCACTTTACTACGTATGGTACTTATTTGAAATTTCACTAATAATTTAAAAGTTGGGGTTGAGAGTTTATTAGGTGTGACCGAAGTGAGCTGCCAGGTGACTGTTCCTCCCACGTGTGGCGCTGGGGCTCCGGAGCCTGGGGCCGGTGGGCTCTGCGTCCTGCAGTTCCCCTTGAAAGCGCCAGGGGGCACCACCTGCATGTACTTTTAAAGCCACCAGGCATCCAAACAAGAGTGGTGATGACTTTGGATAACAGTCAGGTTCGGTTTTGCTTTCATACTGTACTTTCCACATGACAGCGATGCCCTTCACTATTTTGTTGGCAAGTTAAACAGTGCCGCCCAAGGGCTCCGAGTGCAGTAGAGCTGGAAAGGTCTGCAGCATTGATGTTCAACAGCACGTGTGTTTCACATGAACTTGAACCAACACAATCGTCTTGATGAGCATCACTTTTAAGAGGACAGAGATATATGTATAGCTGATTCACTTTGTTATAAAGCAGAAGCTAATACACTATTGTAAAGCAATTATACTCCAATAAAGATGTTTAAAAAAAAAAGACAGAGAAAAAGATGTAGAACGTTGCTCGTTCTCTTTGAATGAAAGATAAAACCAGCCTACTGACTTGGCTTGGAGGAGTCCTACTCTGTATTTTGTTGCACTGCTTGGAGATGACCTATTCCACCCTGCAAATGGTCTCTTTTTAAAACCATATCCCATAGGTGTATTTGTAAAGACAGCTTTAGCCTCACATTGTAATAATTTAATTCTCTTGCAAGGAGAATATATTCACGTGGTTATATTTCGTGCAAATGACAATTAGGAAACTTGAAATAATACAACTTAAAATATTAAGAACGCTTGACTCTGAAGTTTTAAAAAATAACATGCATCTTCCAAACGAAAAATTCCTCCAGACGTGCACACTTTGAAGCTATTGGGAAGAAGCAGGTGTGACCTGGGTTTATCTTGTTCACTCTTTAGGCATTTACTCAGCAAATCTTTGTGGAGTGGGTTCTCCATGCCAGGCACTGCTCCAGGCTGTACCCCACCCCGGGGATGGACGGGACGGTGAGGGAGTAGGAGGCAGGCAGGAAACACGCTAAATAAACCAGTGTAGACGGGATGCTAGATGGATCCCTGCTTCGGGGAAAATAAGAGGAGCGGCTGGGACAGTGGGTGGTGAGGGTGGGCGCAGTTACCTCCCTGGGCAGGTGAGCGTAGGTGACTGTTGAGTAAAGACCTACCCGAATGAAGGCCTGAGCCAGGGTCTGTCCGGCGCAGCAGCGCTGCTGATAAAGTGTGGCAGCATGTTGGTGACGCCGGGGTGCCTGGCCCCTTCCAGGAGCACAAGGAACCACTGAACCAACACACCTTCCTGAGTCAAGATCTGTCTGGAACCAGGCAAAGTTTGAAGTATGCTTGAAAATCTTCAGGAAAACATCTCTCACTTAAATATAACTTCCTTCTGCTTGTGTGATTAGAAATTAATACATGTTAATAGAGAAGCTTAGAAAGTACTCATAGTCTATGTATGATAGGAAGTTTACTCAAATGTGAAAATTTCAAGCCCACAATGGCACTGGGACTGCAACAGCAGCTGTAAGACCCTTCTTCTCGAGATTCTCGGTAGCTGAGGAGATAGAATAACAGCAGTATGGTAAGGCACATGCTAGAAAAAGAGAAAAGATCCAGAGAGGGACCGTGGCCATGTCAATCCCCCAAGCTCCCCCGCCAGCTCCCGGGACTGCCTTTCCCCATCTGTCCGCTGAGCGGCGCTCCTGGCCTGCAGCGCCTCCCGGGAGGCCAGGAAGCAGGAAGGCCACGGATGAGCAAGGATTCAGTACTGCTAGAATGTGAAGGGTCCTCCCAGATTCGGAAAAAGGAAGAAAACCCCCATCCTTCCCAGCCCCCAATGAAATCAGAGATGAAAGAAGATGGTTTTAGCCTGGCAAATAAGAAAATAAACAAGTGCTTGAGTGGCTAAGTTTTTCCTTTTAAATTTGTTTTTGCAAAGGGTTTTTCTTCCCTGAAAAACAAAATACTAAAATAGCAAGTTATGTTTTCATTTACAAATCCTTCTCAAGAGGAAATGTAATAATAACAAGGGGTTCCCATTGGATCCCAGCTTGTCTCATAATGTAAATACACGTCTCTTCTCTGGGGAAAGAAACCTACCCTAGGCCAGGTAGCTCTCATCTAAATTGGTGATTTTATTCATTTGGGTTTTTTCCTCCTCTTTTACCTTGAACAACCTCTCAAACAACCTCTCAAACAGAACAGAAATTCGAGATTCTACGGCTGAATATCAGACGGAAGGGGCCTCTTCAGCGAGGGATACACAGTATAAAGGATGGTGGCGAAATGATTTGCTGTGCTCGCTATGCTTTATTCCAAATCCTGTGCAAAGCTAGTTTGCCCCTCACCAAGTCTCACCTTGAGCCAAACGTCCACAGGATGAGAGAGCAGGGCTGTGTCCTGGGAAGAAGAGGCTTAGGGTTCATCATCCTTTCCGACCTCAGCTCTGTTTCTTATAAGACAGAAATCATTGGGGTTCTTGAGCCTCGGTTTCCTTTCCTATAAAATGGGGATAATAATACTGCGGTGGATTGAAAGTGGTGGTCAAATCTCAGACGCCCGTCCCACTGAGAGGTGGGGTCTGTGTCGCCTGCCTTGCACCCGGGTGGGTCTGTGACTGTTTGAACAATAGAACTTGGAGGAAGCGATGTTCCAGGGCCCAGGCCTTCGGGCAAGGCGACTCCCACTTCCCGGCGCTCTGGGCGCCCTGACCAGTCTAAGCCCAAGCTCACGGTGAGAGGTCCGCGTATGCGGAGGGAAGGATGCCCAGCTCTTCCAGCATCGGAGGTCCCAGCCATCACGAAGCGGACACGGGGCCCCTGACTGTGCTCCACTCAAAGTCCAGTCCACACAGTCTCAGGATACATTCATGACATTTTGTTTTCAGCCCCAAGCTTCGGGACTGTTTGCTAAGCAGCGGTAGATAAGCCCACAGACTGCCTGTCCTGTGAGCCATTGTCGATTTCACAGGTGACTGTCCAAAGCACGTGGCTCGGAGCTCAGTACACAGCAGCCGTCATCATTCCTGTCGTTTCTAGGTTCTTTCCACGCACAGCTTTTCAGAAACGTGGGCTGAGAATCCTCTCCCAGCTCACAGAGGACGTGGAAGTCCCTCGCAGCCGAACCACAGGGGCAGCCTCGGGCTTCGGGGCTGCAAATCCTCGGAAAACACTGAGGTGACCATGGCTTCAGCAGGTCCCCACTGGCAGAAGAAAACGTAGCAACTCCAGGGGCTGGGAACCCACCGCCTGGTCCAGGTCCCGAGTCTGCCCCCACCTGCCCTGCTGATAGCTCAGCAGATGCTTTGCCACCCCAGAGAGGAGGGGACATTGGGAGGAAGGGGGATGAAGGCGATGATGGTACCTTCATCCCAGCTCACAGAGGACGAAGCAGAGGAACCCGGCCTGGAGGGGAAGGAAGGGGAGGGGTGGGTCTTTTGCTTGAGGACTTCACATTTCTCACAATCCACCTCTGGGTCCTGACCTGGGAACCTCCAGAGCAGTTAAAGTCATCACGACTGGGACACGTAACTGTAGATGATGTGCTTTCCCCATGGTTCTTTGGAACTTCTTGGAAAAGGGACGAATAGGTAAAAGCAAAGGTAAAAAAGCAAAAAGAGGGAGGAGAGGGACTTCCATCCACGACTCCCTCCATCCCCTGCCAAGCGGGGACCTGGCCCTTTAGCTCTTGTGCTGACACCTCCAAACGCCTCTGCTCCCCAGGGGTGCAGGCAGGGCTGCCACGAGCCCCGGGGCCTCTGCATCCCCACTCAGACACCAAGCTCCCAGCTCCTGCTCTGCCCACGCCCTTTTCTGGTTTTCCATGCTTCCGGTTTCCCCTGTTTCCAGCTCCTCCCTCAGGGTCTCAGCCCACAGCTCCGACATCCCCACAGGCCCAACCCTGCCCTCGGTGTTGACCTGCTTCCAGGCCCAGCTCCCCTCTGTCCACTACACCCCCACCCCCACCCCGCCGCTGGCCCCGTTGCCTCTTCAAGGACACTCCCTGGGTGGCCTCTTTTTGCCCTTGGTTGGCTTTCTGCCACCCACCAAGGATTGTCCTGGGGACAGAAGGACAAGTGAGCTGGCCATTCCATCCAGCAGGCTGTGCTGAGCACCGACACGGTCAGATGGGACCATCGCGAGGACGGACCGTGTTTGTGGACGGTTCTAGGAAGAGTCTCTACGTTAGCAATGATTTACTCGGCCCCCATTTCCAGGGGTCGGGGCTGATCCTAGGTGAGCACAGAAAGATCCCACAGGCGTGCTGTGAAGAGCCCACAGGGATGCGTCTGAACAGACAGACCCCCTGGAGCAGCCCTGACGCTTCGGCTCCGGACCCCCTCTTCAGAAGCTGCGGCACGTACTGTCGTAGAACTTTAATTTTGTGGCTTTGACTCTTAAGTCCAAGACGGGACCTATAATTTAGTTAAGCATCGACTGGCAGGCAACGTCTAGTTTAAACTACAGGGCACAGCTTTGATATTCAAAATAGACTCTCAAATCAACCTTGTTACTGACTTACAATCTTCTGTATCTTATTTATTTAAAAATATAGCAACTTGAGCTTTGCCTTTATCAGTTTAGCAACTGATAAACTGTCCTGCCCTGTCCCGTCCCTCCTGCCCTGTCCCCGGCTTCCCCCCACCCCCACCCCCGCTCCACCCCTCCGCGGCCCGACCCCAGGACTAGCCTCCGGTCAAGTTTGGCAGAGTGGGTGCTCTCAGCTCCCAGGGCCCAGCTGTGGCCGCCCTGCTCTTCAGGCACCCACCAGAAAAGACGGAGATCTTCACACGTGTTGCTAGGACTATCTGTGTGTAATTTTTTTCCCAGGCAAGATTCTCTCTTCTGCCTCCTGCGTGAAAGGTTCCCTCTCTGTGTCTCAGGCAAGCACTGGATGTCTGTGTAGCGGGGCCCTTACAGTTAACTTCGCTCCTGGCAACAGTTTTAGACCAAGAATGAGGGTAACATTCATCTTAGGGGGAAAAAAAGTGTGGATGTTTTATATACAGAACCAAACATTCTGAATTGAATCAAAAGACAGATTTTTGAAGCCAGGGTTCTGCTGATTGCCAGGGCTATGATGAAATCTCTTTACTCAATGTTCAAACTTTGTAATATTCTGTAACTTAGAATTCTGTCTGGAGCAGTTTTGAATAAAGCCAGGCTTTACGGTGGGTGGGAGAAACCAGATGGCACATTCAACGTTTACTTCTTCATCCATCACGTGTTTGCAAAGTACTGGGAACCCGGATGTGGACACAGCACGGGCAAGGAAGGCATGGACACTTCCCTCGAGGGGAGCACTTGGGAGCAGAAGTGTCAGCTATCACACAACGCTTTAAAAAATTACAAATATGGGAAGTGCTACCAAGGAGATAGAACCTGCCGGGGCTGGGGTGTGGGGTGAGTTACGGGGCAGTGGGCGTGGGTGTAATCTCAAATAGCTCGGGGAAGCGTTACGGAGACGAGGTCCTCAGGACTAACATACATCAATGGGTAAGGGAGCTTCTGAGACAGGGACCCCGGTGCCGTGAGCGCCACCTGTGCTTCAGGTGTGTGTGTGGACCAGACACTCAACGTTCATCAACTGAGCAGGTGATTCTTCGTTAGGATGGTGCGGGTTATCTCTGAATCCCGAAAAGTTAGCAGAAAAGGTTGAGGAATGATAACAATATAATAATAATTAGGAGGAAAGAAACATTCAGGTAACTGGTATTTTTCCCATTTGAAGTTTGTTCTTCAGTCTGGTGTTTGAACGCTGGCTGATTTGTGTGTGTACAGAGTGATCGGCCCTTGTAAGTACAAAGACGAAGTGAGGAAACACTTTTATTGGGAGAAGGAAATGGAGGGGGGATGACTGGAAATAGAGAAAGAGGCTAATCTGGGTTAACTCTCGGATTGTAAGCAATTCCAGGGAAGACCGAATGCTTCCTAATACTACAAAAAACACACAGGCCCATCCTTCAGTGCCATGCCTGCCGCTAGGGATGAACACCGCCCCAGCTCAGGCAGGCGCAGAACGGGGGGAGGACGTGTAGATGCTCTTTTAAATTCACTTTGAACTCATTTAGAGCCCACTGCCTTCTCCTGTCTGGGAACCGGCTGGGACCCAGCCAAGAAGGAATCTCCCAATAAAGCCAGGACATGGATGGACCTAGAGATTATCATACTCAGTGAAGTAAGTCAGACAGAGAAAGAGAAATCTCCCAAAAAGCCCAGCTTTTTCTTTGTAAGACAAAGAAAAAGCTTTGTGATGCAAAACACACACACACACACACACACACACACACACACACACACAAGTACATACACACGTCTCTTAGGGAGAGCAGGGATTTCCCAGAGAAGAAATTGGCCTGCATGGAGGACTTAAAAAAACCCTCTGCAAGAAAACAAGGAAGAATTGCAGAAAGAGGGAGAAGATGGGAGAGACAGGGTACCTCCTGGGGTCAGATCCAGGAGGCTGTCAATGACAGGGCGGTACAAGGGAGTGATTTGGGACCACGTGAACTAAAAATTCTCTCCTTGGTGTTTCTGATCTTATACCATGGCTCTGAGAGCCAGCGGACTCTTCCGAAAGAAACACCACCCAGGGCTGATGTAATTGATCAGGGGTGGACTGTCCAGGTGGATAGCATCCTGAAAAAAGGAAGATTCTCCACTGCCAACCATCTTATGAGAAAGCTGGGGTGAAGGATGCAGACTGACTTGGGTGGAGAGGGGAGACCCTCGGGGCTGGCCACATCAGACCCTCCAGTGGTGTGGACAGTGGGATGAACTCCCTGATCGCCACTCCACTCCACTCTCCCCTCCACAGCGCTCTAAGCTAAGAACATCTTTGGATAGATGAAAAAAAGCAGGGACCCTTTCCCAATGAGGTTGTATAAGTGTTTTTGCTCTAAGGATTTGAACTTGGATAAGCTTAGCAGAGCGTACTCTGCATGCAGACTGCGTGTTTGGGTGTTTATTGACACACCTGATAATAGGATCTCATAATTACGGAACCCTCTGGGGACAGATCATTAAGACTCTTTGATGGGAACCAACCTTGTGTTTAGGACTTGAGTTACCAGGAGACAGTCTGCCTTTCATTAGCACACAATAACATCTCACTTTTATGGGCCATTCCTTCAGTTCCTTTTCTTCATTAGATTTAACTGAAGGATGAAAGTCCAAGGTTGCTCCACAAAGCCCAGGAAGGAAGATCCCTGTGTTTCACGCACTAATTGAATATGAAAGCCACAGACTTCAAAGGTGCACACAAATAAGAAAATTATGTTTTCTAAAGATACCTGGACCAGTGAAGGGTAATTTCAGAGGGACCCAGGGTTTCAAATTTAAGAGAAAATGTCCATATTGGGACTAGACGTGGGTGCAACACAGGCACCATTATGCATCTTCTAAAAGATGCACAAAACGGCACCCAACAGCACGCAGCTCAGCAGGTAGTGTGCAAGATTATGGAGCGTCCAAATTCCTGAATAGAAATGAGCGTGCTAGTCAAACTGAGGAATAAGTAGGTGGAGTCTTCTTTACCAAAGAAGTTTCCCAAGGAGAATCTCTCTCTGCTTTCAGAAATAGTTGCTCTTTTTCTTGAGCAATTAATTTGTTCAAGTCATATGAAATTTTAAGTCATGTTACCTCTTTGGCTTCTAGAAAGCCTGACATTAACTATGTATGGCTCCCCTCTAGGGAGGGGCCAAGGTTTACCAGCACATCCTGAGAACACCCAGGTCACATCTGGCTTGTTCTTATTTTTGTAGCCTTTGATTTTGTTTGCCCAGATGCACTCAGCTATTTTTATATTCCACTTGGTCTCTTGAATTGTAGGTATTTCCGTAAGCTGCCTTGAATCATTTTTGGAATAAAGTGGGATAAAAATAAGTAACTAAAGAAATATTGATTGCAAGTTAAAAAACTCAAACTATTTAACCGTGCTAAACTACTGCCGTAAGATCTAAACTAATGCAGTAAGAGCAAAGCCAAGAACATACATTTTCAAAAGCATAAACAATAAAGAACTGATAAGCAAAATATAAGTTTAGAACCACTCCTCTATGCTAAATACAACCACTTGCTATCAGACCAAGGTGATGTTCCCTATTTGATCTTCCCCCCGGAAAAGATGTCAAATTCTTGAAGCTTCTTGGTTCCACATGGAAACAAAACCCAGAGGTCATGCCAAACACACCCTAACATCTTGCCCTGCGGACTGACCTGGTTCTTTCATTGCAATTAAGTATCTTCTGTGAGTTTTGATAAGCAGTGAATCTGTCAAAGGTAAAATATTTTAACAAGTATCTTCACGCAGCATCTGTTATTTTGTGGATTATATATGATGCATGCCTTGGATACCAGACACGAGGTGGGGAAAGCTGATGTTGCATTGGAATAGCTTCTAGATAGACGCAACCAATACGTACCTAAATTATTTCCTTATTAAAAAATATCTGATTCTTCTCAAGTTTCTTTTAGCAATGGTTTGTTGAGTCCCGACATTTCTATGCCATGCAACATAAAATTTTAACTTCTAAATATTTAAGGACACCAGTGCCAAAAATGAATGTCTTCTTTTTAAAACTATAATTTACTGATTCCACCAGAGTTGGTCTAGAATAGGGGAAGTAGTGGTAATAATATTATTTTCATTGGTCCATCTATATCTATGATATTTTATTCAGTATTTTAAGAGAACTGTTAATTTTCCAAACTGAAGCTTAACTAAATAAGAAAGAATGGAGCAATGATTTGCAGTACCGGATGCAAATCGTATTAGGAAAGTGTGAAAAAACTTTACCAAAGAAAAGAATTGGGGAGAACAGTTATTTGGAAGTCTGTCAAGTGGAGAAAGAGTCTAATTTCTTCTGACAGAACTAGGGTCTTGCGTGGAACTAGGGTCTAATATTCATCCCAATATTAGAAAGAATTTTTAAAGAATTACAAGTGTTCAGAAATGGAATGACATGCCTTGGAGGTTTCAGCAATGTTTCTGGAAATGTTCAAGCTGACCCTGGATGGCTTCGTGAGTTTCAGCACCGAGGGGGTCACTGCACTGGGTATGTGATAGAACTAGATAGATCTAAATTTTCTTTGAGTGTAAAGTCCTCTATTTGTTGCGACATAATTGTTATTCCTAGATGGTGGAAGGGCATAGTCTAACGATTGGTTTACTTCATGTTGGTCATGTTAAAATAAGTGAAGAATAATCAAAATAAACATTTGAACCTTAGAGTAATTTATGTAAGTCATGCCACCTAGGATTAGCTAAGCTGCCTGCACCACTGTGCTGTGTAGCATGACTCCCGGTAAAAAGCAGCTGGGCTGTGTAATCGGCCTGGAGGAAGATGCTGGGACTTCACAGACTTTACAATAACAGGTTGAATAACTGTTTTTATTTTATTTTATTTTTTATTTTATATTGGAGCAGAGTTGATTAACAACGTTGTGTTAGTTTCAGGTGTACAGCATGAGTAACTTTTTAAACTTGTTCGCTCATAGACGTTTGCATGTGTGGCCAAATTTTGCACAGAGTTCCTGTGAATTTTTATCACCACCATTTTCTCCAATATCCCGACGCTCTTTGAGTGAACTGTAACGGAGAAGATAACTTACTGGCTCTCTGTGGTCTGGAAAAATTATGAGACACAAGGCACCAGTGAACAAGTGGGCGAAGTACCATGGTGTTAAGGCCTCCATCACTCCTGGGGAGAAAGGTTACTCCAGAAACAGAAAGCATGGTTTGTTTTATTTCCAATCAGGCCGCTCATGTGAATTCATATTCTCTGCTTTATTATGCTGAAAATGACACGCGACTTCTGCCTATCTCTGGATCAATCATCACTTTGATGTTTTATTTATTGATGCACAAAAGGACTTGCCTTTCAAGTTTGTAATCTCTCATTTCAATGGAATTTTTCAAAGTATTAAGAGACTAGCTCTGCAGGACTGTCTACCCAGTTGGAAATTGGCACAAGATTCTGAAGTGTTATTGGTGCCCCTGGGTGTTTCCTGCCATTTAGTTTCAAGCTAATAAGGAAATGCAGAGGTTGGCTGGAGTTTGCTATGAATACTGTAGGTAGACATTTGTGCTGGAACAAACTCAAAGAAGGTTCTTTAGAGAATGCATTTTATCGTACCAGGGACTTTGTTTCCTTGGCTATTGAAATGACTCTTGTTTGGAAATCAGAGCTATTTCTCATCTTTGACCAGCTCTTTTGTAAAGTCTGCACTTCCATGTTTATACCATTCATTTATGACATCATCCAGTTGTTTCCACAGCAAAAATAGTCAGAGAAGAGAAAACAGAACTTTTTTTTTTGAGAAATGTCTATTCAAATCCTTTGACCATTTTTTAAAGCAAGTTATTTGGGGGGCTTTTGGGGTTTTTTTTTTTTTTTGCTGCTGCTATTGAGTTGTAGGAGTTCCTTATGTATTTTGGAGATTAACCCTTATCAGATATATGGTTTGCCATATTTTCTCTCATTCCATGGGTTGCTTTTTCCCTGTGTTGATTTTTTTCTTTGCTGTGAAGAAGCTTTTTTTTTTTTTTTTTTTTTTGGTTTGGGCTCTTCCTTTTTTTGTTTCTCCCCTTTTGGGGCGGAGGCTCCGGATGCACAGGCTCAGCGGCCATGGCTCACGGGCCCAGCCGCTCCACGGCATGTGGGATCCTACCGGATCGGGGCACAAACCCGTGTCCCCTGCATCGGCAGGCAGACCCTCAACCACTGCGCCACCAGGGAAGCCCTGTGAAGAAGCTTTTTGGTTTGACATAATCCATTTGTTTATTTTTGCTTTTGTTGCCTATGCTTTTAGAATCATATCCATGAAATCACTGTCAAGACCAATGTCATGAAACTTTTCCCTTATGTTTTCTTCTTAGGAGTTTAACAGTTTTGGGTCTTATGTTTAAGCCTTGAATCCATTTTGACTTTGTGTTTTGCTTTGTTTTGTTTTGTCTATGGTGTAAGGGCCCAATTTCACTCTTTTGCATGTGTATATCCAGCCTTTCCAACACCATTCGTTGAAGAGACTCTTCTTGTGTATTCCTGGCACCCTTGTCAAGAGACCAGGTGACTGTGTGTCTGGCTTTGTGTCAGTACCCCACAGGACTGTGGGTTTGCAATAAATTCTGAAATCAGGAAATGTGATGCCTCCAGTTTTGCTCTTTCTCAAGATAGCTTTGGCTACTCAGGGTCCTTTATGGTTCCACATACATTTTAGGGTTGTTTTTTCTATTTCTGAAAAAAATGCCATTGAGATTTTGATAGGAATTGCATTGAATCTGCAGCTCTCTTCGGGTAGTATGGCCATTTTAACAATGTTATTTCTTCCAATCCATGACCATGGATGTCTTCCCATTTATGTGTGCCTCCCTTAGTTTCTTTCATCAATGTTTTATAGTTTTCAACGTACAAGTCTTTTACTTCCTTAGTTAAGATTATTCATATAATGAAAAGATAACCTATGAATTGGAGAAAACATTTTTAAACCATGTATCTAATAAAGGGTTAATAGCCAAAATATAGAAGGAACTCCTACAACCCAACAGCAAAAAAGCCCACACACAGTCACCCCTCACACACAACAGACTGCACCATGTGGCTCTCTGAGCCCACGAACCCTTGCCCCTCTGAATTCCAATGTAACAGCTACATTGGTTTCCTTAAATGAAGGGGGATGGGATTCCTTAAATGAAGGGGGATGGGATTTCTGGGTGGTATTCTCCAGGGCGTAGGGGCCACAGAGGTGGCTGTACAACAAATGGCAGAAACTAAGAGACCCAAATGCATCCATGGAAACCATGGCCTTGCTCTTTGAATGAGAGGCACTAGTTAGACCCTGAGACTCGCTCTCCAGTGGGCAGTGAGCTTGAGTAAAGGAGATGTATTTGTCCGGCCTCACACCGTTGGTGGCTGACAACTAGGTGTCAGTTCAGTCTCCCCCAGAGGGATGCTGCCGTATGAAGTGTCGGCTCCGTCACATCTTAGCCAATGAGAAGTTGGAGGTCATGACTTGGCCAATATTCTTCCTTGTGATAGTGTTAATTCTGCCTAACGACACCAAGGAAATGGGTTGCGATAAAACAGGGGCTCCAAATACATCAGCAATTTTCTACCCTGTGAGCCAGAAACACTCTTGGACCATCACAGGGATTTGAATAATTCAATTGGTATTTTAGGACATGTGATTCTCCTACTGGTATGAAAAGAATGCTTATGCACTTTCTCCAGAACCTAGAAATCAGTGGGAAACATTTATTATCCAGCTGCCTTTATTTGCTCTTATTTGCAGTTGTATCCTAATGAAGGCTGTTTGGGTTCATGAACCCTCGGATGTCTCAAGAAGGCCAGAAAAGTCTGTGCGGGGGAGAAAAGAGAGGACCTGCTCTCCCTGTCCCACCCACCACCCCTTCTCCTCCACCCCAACTCAGGTGGTCCAGCATCTCCCTTTGAGGACAGTGTCCTGAAATACCTAATTACATGCTGTCTGTTGGCTTCTGTAGTCCACTGCCAGGGACCCAGTATGTGTTACAGGGATGGGCTGTACCATTTAAAATAAAACATCGTGATGTTTCTGTGGACGGCTGTGAACATCATCTTTGTTTTCAAGAATATATTTAAAGAGTTGGTGGACTAGAGAACAGCGCTCTTACTATCGTAAAGCTTTTCCTTCAACCAGGAACCACAAGACTCTTACACTCAAGTTGTTTCCATCAGGTGTGGGTATGAGGCCCCACCAAGGATGCCCTGGGCTGCCAGCTCCTCTAACAGGGATCCTTCGTGTTGAGCAGCACAGAGAGTCACCCTGGTGGGCTGCACAGCACGGGAACCCGGAGACGGACTACTTAGGATGGACGGTGCCCGGCAGTTCCAGATGCTGGACATGATGGGCGATGTTCCTCTAGGACAGACGGCTGGGCTTGTCCTGTCTGAACAAACTCCCTTCGTTCTGTACAGGAGACACTGGGACCCTAGGAAACTCCTTCCTGAGTCCAGGGTCAACTGGATTTTATAGAGTCTGAAGCCTAGATCACAACCAAATTGCATTGTTGCCCAAGGTTCAACTTTCTGACCCTGTGCCTGACCGGCCTGCTTCTGGGGACGAGAAGTCTAGTCCCCAGAGGCCAACGACACCTAGGAGAGTTGTCCTATATTCACTCCCTACCTCCCCCAAATCTCGGAGTTACAGGAACCACCCACTTCTAACTTAGGGGTAGACTTGCCAGGGCCCGAGGGCCTGTCATGGAGTCTTTTCTGCTTGTCATGGAATATTCTAGAGTCAGCCATTCCTTCCTCAGAGATAGCATCTTGGTCTTGAGTTAAAATTTCCAGCTCTCAAACCTTAAAGATTGGTCATTATGTTTCTTCAAGGTGACGGGAAACCACTTAAAATGACGATCTTCATAGGCTGCACAGGCGGTTTAGTTTTAGGACGTGATGTATGTGGTGAGACGGTAAGTAACAGCCATAAATCCAACTGACAATAATCTGTGAATAAACTATACTGGTCATTCTCTGTAGTGGATCAGAAAGTGAATTTCATGTCATCCCTAAGACACATATACATATAGTCACACACCGTATACACGTTGATGCCTATATATTTGGGTATATGTACCTATGCGTGTGTATACATATGTGGAGTGTACGTTTAAACAGTGTGAATAGCTAAGTCCAGGTGAGTGGCTGTGAATTATGTGGCTATAAACCTATCATTTTTATGGTAAATCACTGAAGTATTCTCTAGCAGTGATCATAGCTTTTTACATAATTTTATTATATTCTTTAAAGATAGCATTAGTATTAATTAAATAGACCCACAGGTAAAATGTGTATTGTGGGAGTATCTTTGACATCTCTGTTTATAAACTTGGCAGACATTAAGTTAGTACTTTCACTTGAATAAACTCCCTCAACCACAACGTCAAATATCATCTAGAGGTAAAGCACTGTGGTCCTCCACGCCCCACTTATAGCTTAACGTCACAGCATCTCGTAAGGGTAACTCTTAAATATAGGTGTGACTCTAGACCTTGACCGTGGTTTCCACACTGGTCTTTAGTTATGTCCAGGCTTTCTGTCGTTTACTCACCATTTCCCTCCATCGGTCTCCCCTGGCAACCACCTTTGGCGTCCTGAGCGCACCATTCGTAATAATCCAAAGTGACACGCAGATGTCACTCATGCACCCTCACAGACTCTGTAGAAGGTGCCCTGAGACCCTCTGCAGTGACACAGCCGGGTCGGGCCGGCCCGTCCCGTTAGGAGGGTGGATGGTCTCATGGGGCAGCCGGCTAGGATCCCCCCACCGCCTTCTCTGCACAGCCAGGCCCGTGGTGCCCACGCGTGGCCTCTGAGTCTTGGTCTTTGAAGTGACAGAGATGACAGAGTGAAGCTCCAGACACGACGTGAGCCGGGATGGGGTCCCACGGAGATGAGGTCAGGCCGAATGGGCACTGCGTCACTTGGGGCACCATCACGCACCGTCACCCTCCCTGCGCTGCTGCTCCTGTCCGTCTGTAGCGGGACAGCCTCCACCTGACACATACTCCACCACCCTGTCCCCCGGGCAGGTAAGAGCAGCGTGCATCCTGCAGCCACCCAGAGACCAGCATCAACATCTCCCAACAAGTTAAAACAACCAACGTTTAAATGACTCTGAAACTTTAATTACAGATACTTTTCAACATTTGAAAGTGTGGATTTGCTCTCTTTTTGCATAAAGCTGTCAAGGTGGTTCCGTTACACCAGTGTCTTTTCCTGCACCCCTATCTCTTCTTTATTTCATCAAAGGTGTCTGGATCGCAGTCCCAAACCAACTCTGCACTGCATTCCAGGTTGGAAAACTCGGAGAGTGAGACAGGCTCAAAGGAGCAGAAAGCAACCGCAGTGAAGCAGCAGGAAAAGCTGAAGCTGCTATTTGTTTCTCCTCAGTTCCCCCCCGAAATGCAATAATCACGAAGAGGAAGAAAAGAAGATGGAGCGCTTACCCTGCTCCCGCTGCCAACACGCTCGCCTGAACCTCTCTGTGGTCTTAAAGTGCAATTATATGGTGAGGACGCCCAGGCCTGGGATCCGACTGGATGCAGTTCAAAGCCAAAACTTCAAACAGCTCATGACTCAGGCCAGGCGGGCGGGGGCCAGGCGGGGGAGGAGGACTGTTCTCAGCCGCTCAAGTGCATCCGAGGAAGAAGTGTCTTTTCTTTCTGTAAAGAAAATCTGTAAATTGTAAGGCATCCTGGTTTGGAAAAATCAAACTCTGTAAGCGCTTCTATCCAAGACTGTGCCAGGGCTGCAGAGTCCAAAGGCCAGCGAGCCCAGCCAGCAGCAGGGGACACGGGCCGCTCCCGGGTGCCCGGCTCCGGTGCTGATGCTGCCCGGAGTCCTCAGAGAAGTCCTCAGCCCTGGGCGCCGAGGAGGCACACTGGACCAAGGGCATCTGGTAGGATGTGGCTCTCTTCTCGGGTCTGTCCGGGCTGGAGCCGTCGCTGGGCCTCTGGCCATTGAAGAGCAGGTAGCGGCCGCGGGCATCCTGCTCCATCTTGAAGATCTCGTATTCCGTGTGAGGTAGTTTGATGCCCAGTGCCACACAGCCATTGGTATGGGTCACGTCCTGCTGGACACCCACCTGCCAGGAGCCCTCGGCCCCGCACTCGTTCCCGTTGAAGACATTGAGGAGCGAGGCAGTGGCTGCGTCCATGGGGGTGACCTTCATGTGGTTCACTGCCAAGGACACAGGACAGCTCCGTGATTCAAGGATGCCGGAGGCACCAAGCCTCACAGGCTTCTGCTCTCAAACCCACCCTGCAGACCAACCCACCAGACCGGAGCCCACAGAAAAGACCCTCAGATGGAAAAGGCTCCATGTCTGGACGTGACCGGTGGCCACGCCAAGCACCCTGAAGGCGCCACCAGGAAAAGTCCAGCCCATCTGGCAGTAAATGCTGAGCCCAGACTACAGCTGACCAAGCCCGTTCCCGTGAAGACCCTGCTCTTTGGGATGGACACAGTATTCAACGAAAACTGGCATTTGTTTTTACGAATAGGTTTTGAGGTTTTTAAATAGTTTTGCTGTCAGACACCTATATTAGTGAGCAGTCTATACTGGCCCGTACATCAGGCAACTAAAATAAATTAGGCTGCAAGCAAAAAAAATCTGCTCCAATCTGCTCAATGGAAATCCCAGCCCTTGTAGAGGACGCTTCTGAGGCTCTCCCAGGGGCCCATATCCTGCGTACACGTGAGAGCTTTGGAGGGGACTGAGACCCAGACAGCTGTTCTCTGGGCGACAGCTACCAAAGGCCCTTTGTCCCTAGAGCCAATCTTCCTCCCTAAGGTGGGGGGGGGGGGCAGTAAAATGCCCCAGGGCTTATCTGGGTTGGCAGAAATACTTCATATTAAATGGACTGAATCACAGGATGCTATCCTGGGAGGGGTATCTAGGCCAACCCTCTTATTTGTCCATGACAGGGTTGACACCTTCCTAAAAAGATGCACAAGCTTAAAAAAAAGTCTAGAAATAGCGATCACAAGGCCCCCACCACCCCTTGCTCACAGCCTTGTAGCCTGGAGAATGTCACCCTTTACCTGCCTTACTTAGGTGATCACCAGGCATACTGCCCGCCCGCCTGCAAGCACGTGGCATCTTCTCAAGGGCACGACGGGCACACTCTGCGCACCTGGGCGTCACTAACGCCAGCTCCGAGGCTGCAGAGAACGATGCGGGCAGGCAGTCCACTCCCCAGCATCCCTAGCAGAGAAGATGCCCTTTGCCCCTGGCTCCGCCTCCACAAACACGTCCCCAAACTGCTGCCGTGACCTCGGGGTATGGGGTGTGGGGCAGGAGCCCTACCTTTGAACACAAACTCCGTGCCGCCCATGACCCTGGCGGAGTGCACGCCGCGGCTGTAGCGACCCTTGGCGTAGATGGTGAAGGTGGGATGCTTGCACACGGGGTCGGAGTAATGGTAGTAGTGCCCCTCCCAGGTGTGGTTGTTGTCGTGGAAGATGAAGTGGCGCGTGAGGAAGAGGACCTCGGGCCGCACCTCGCAGCGCTGGCTCACCCACTCGCCGTGCAGGCCCACCGTCAGGTCCGCCTTGGGGGGCAGCAGGGGTGGCCGGTGCTCGTCCGACCGGTGGATGATGCGGCAGGCAATGCAGGCGTGGTCGTGGTTCTGGAGCCAAAACACAAACACGGGGGGAAAAAAACGTCTCCATGAGAGCAGTGCGCATGCGCTGCGTTCAACGGGGCTCACGGCAGAGGCGCCGGCAGCCCCTGAGGCACCGCCACCAGTAACCTGGGAACCCCAGGGGCAACTGGAGCCACAGACCGGGTGTGTGTGCCTGCGTGTGCTCACAAGTACGTAAGTGTGTCTGGCTAACAGTAGAGCCTTGCCTAAATATTTCAGCTGTGATCTGGACCCCCTTTAGAATCCTGTTACATTTTCAGACCATTTGTCCCGGACACTTGATTTCAAAAAGAAAGGCTGGCATCACCTCACCCCAATTAGGATGGCTACTATCAGAACGAGCAAAAAATGACAGCATTGGCGGGGCCGTGGAGAAACTGGAACTCTCGTGCACTGCTGGTAGGAACGTAAAGGGGTGCAGCTGCTGTGGAAAAGGATCACCTTAGGACCCAGCAACCCCACTTCTGGTTTATACCCCAAAGCACTGAAATCAGGGTCTCAAAGAGGTATTTGTTCACCCACGTTCACAGCAGCACGATTTGCAATAACCTAAAAACGGAAACAACACAATGTACATCGATGGCTGAATGGATCATCAAAACGTGGTCTAGACACACACTGGACTATGGTTCAGCCTCACAAAAGGACGGGAATCCTGACACACATGTTGTTACAAGGATGAACCGTGAGGGCATCATTCTGAGTGAAATAAGCCAGTCACAGAAGGACAAATTCTGTGCGATCCCACTTATAGGAGGGACCTCAAGTCATCAAATCCATGGAGACAGAAAGCAGAATAGAGTTACCAGGGGCTGGGGTGGGGAGTTCGTGGCCAGATGGAGATGAAGATCGTATGACAATGTGAATGTCCTTGACGTCACTGAACTGACGCCTAAACATGGCTAAGATGGTAAATTTTATGTGACGCGTATTTTACAACTAGATTCTTCCATTAAAAATAAGTATGAGACACAAAAGAAAAAAAAGGACAGTACTCCAGTTGCCGTGGGTGACACAGGGCACCGTGTAGTGAGGGCAGAGGTCCCCATGAAGGAGGCATGAAGGACACAGCCCCAAAGGAGGCAAGAGCAGAGGCCCGGAGAGGCCGTGGGCACTCCTGTCCCTACCTGCGTCTGCTGGCCTGAGGCCTGGATGGTTTATGGGCTCTGAATGCTTCCTGCTTTACAGCTTCACACCATCTAATCAGTGCAAGAGAGTGGCCGCCCCGTCTTTCGGGAGCGCCTCTCTGGCCGGGCCTGCTTATAGCACCAACATGGACCTGGCACAAGGGCTGTCTAGGGTTGCCACTTAGAAAACCTCCTCCGAGTAGAGTAGGGGGGCCCGAGACTGTCAGCCACGTAGATGCTGTTTGCCTGGAGGGCTCGGGGCTCACACAAAAAGCCAGGTCTGGAGACACAGGAGCTAGCTCCTTGCCCAGACTGCCATCCGCTGTTGGACCCAAGTCACCGGAGGCCCACGCGCCAGGGCTGCCTCCGCAGATGGGGCATCTCCACTAGTGGGCATCTCCACTACTCCCCCTCCCACGCAGGTCTGTAAAGCCTCCTGGGCTGCCAGACACCAGCCACACTAGAGGCCCACATGAATGTGCCCGGCGCTGTGGCAGGAGGGCGGCACTGGCCCTGCCCCTGCCCGGGGCCCACCGTGCAGCAGCTCCTGGTCCAGCAGCTCCTGGCCTGTAGACAGGGACTGACAGGTGGCCACTCGGGCAGGCAGGCACTTGTTTTCTGGGCAGAAATCCAAACCTCCAGGCCTTTCTTTCGCCGGCACTGACTGCATGCGGGGCTACAGCGGTTCTTTGGTTGAAGGCTGGGTTGCCTGGGAGAGTAGGTGAGAATTGCAGGGGGCCAGGGTTCCCCAGCCGCCCCTTCCACACTCTCCTCCCAGGACAGCTCAGCGCCCGCTGACAGTCCCTGTGCTCATCAGCTGAGCCTGGAGTTGTTATTTACGGGAGAGGAGGTCTGTTCAGGGCCTGCGGACAATGAGATCAAACAGGCAGCGCAGAAGCCTCGCTGTCCCGGGGCCCATGCGTCTGTGGACCTACAGTTTCCTACCAAGGTCTCTGGGACACACGGGAGAAAGCGCCCTGCAGCCTGTGGTCAGCAGTGAGCCGTCTGCAAGCTACAGCAAGGAAACAGACAGGAAGGACACGTGTACACAGCCCACGAGGCCTGCACTTAACTGCACAGAAAGAGATGGTTCCGGCCTTGGCAGGAGATCCACGGGCCAGCGACTGCAGCTGGGGACCCTGGGCCTAAATACCATAAGAAATGAGGATTAGACTAAGGTGGGTCCCACTCGGGCTCCCAGAACCACTACGAGGAGAAGTTTCTCGGCATGGGGTTGCACGCGCGCATGGCACTCAGTGGGAAGACCAAACAAATGGCACGGCTCCTGCTATGTGTGCCACTATCTTTCAAACGCATAACAGGGTGAAAAAGACACAAATTTAGTTAAAAAAAAGCATCACTGAATTCAGTAATTTTGCCACTATGTGTTTTCTTGTAAACTACTAGGAAGTGAAGGTTCCAATTTTTTACCCCAAAAGGGGTTTTTTACTGAAAGTCTGGGATGGAAAGTTAATATGATTTCTGTGACATCATATTAACTCCCACACCCAGGAAGTAGCCCCTTCCTTAATGGCTAACAAGCGTTATCATGATCAGCACCTTGATCAAACTGTACCTGCTGCCCCTGCTCCCGTGCCCCAGCCCCACATGGTCTGTGTGAAACCAGCCCTGTACTCAGACTCAAGTCTCTGAGATTTCACAGACAGGACGGGGGAGGGGGAAATCTGGTGCCGGTACCTGTTAGCCAGCACACCGAGTGGTGCAGGAGACGGCCCTGGAAAGAGAGAGGAACCTCTGAGAACATACGCCAGGCAGCTTCCAAAACACCCACGAGGAGTGATGGCTCAGCTACTCCACTGGGAGCTCGCCAGCTGGAAGCTTGCTGATTGCCCCCCCGCCCAACACTCGCTCACTGAGCAGATCCTATGCAGCCCACCTGCACTGCAGGTCCCTACACGCCGACCCAGCCTCCATTCCCTTCTTTCTGTTCCCCACCACTCGGTTCGCTATCTGTGATTTGGGAATTTAAAAACATCAGTTGTGACCACTTCATTTCTGACCATTCCAGGAAGACACGAGCCTCAATCCCTGAAAAGATTTGTTTTCTCAAATACCAATATCATTCAGGAAGTGCCCAGAAAGCTTCTTAGATTGAGCAGGCGGGGCAGGAACAAGGGGTCTTAGTTCTTGCAAGAGCCACTGCTCGGACGACCAGGGATCAACTGCTCTTCAGAAAAGGAACCAGCTCGGAGGGGAGGGGGCACCAACGTGGGGCCCAGGCTGTTCCATGCCCGACACGCTGGAGTTTGGTGTTTTTCTTTAAGAATGACAGGGCACGGGTCCTGAGCTCCGAGATGAGGATCTGGCTGGGCTGCGGTCCTTCAGGCGAGAGATGGTCCCGGCTGAAGGGTTTCTGGTCGGCAGCAGAGAAAGGCAGGCCGGGTAGTTTCAGGGAAGCTTGTCACCCATCGGTAGGGAAGGAGTGGGAGGAAGCTGCCCCTTGGGTATTGGTCTCACCAAATTCCTGAACTAGCTACTTTACTTCATTGTGGTCAGACGTACATAACATGAAACTTCCCATCTAAGTAATTCACACTGTCGTGCAACCACCCCCCCATCATCTCCAGAACTTTTTCATCTTCCCCAACTGCAACTCGATCCCCATTGAATACAACTCTCCATCCCACCCCCCATCGTACCCCTTGACAACCACCATCCTACTTTCTGTGTCTATGGATCTGACTACTAGAGGGCCCACATATAAGTGGGATCATACAGTATTTGTCCTTCTTGTAACTGGCTTATTTCTCGTAACATAATGTCTTCAAGGTTCATCCATGTTGTAGCGTGTGTCAGAATTTCCCTCCTTTTTAAGGCTGAAGAGTTTTCCACTGTATGGATGGACCACATTTCGTTTATGCATTCATCTGTCAATGGACAACTGGGTTGCTTTCACTTTTTGGCTATTGTGAATAATGCTGCCGTGAACATGGGTGTCCAATCTATTTGAGAACATGCTTTCAATTCTTTTGGGTATATACTTAGAAGTGGAATTGCTAGATTATATGGTGATTCTATGTTCAATATTTTTTGAGAACCTGCCATATTGTTTTCCACAGCAGCTGCACCATTGTACAGTCTCACCAGCAAAGCACGACGGTTCCAATTTCTCTACACCCTCACCAGCAGTTGTTATTATTATTATTTTTTTTGATAACAGCCAACCTAATAAGTGTGATGTGCTACCTCACTGAAGTTTTGACTTGCACTTCCCTCATGATTAGAAATGCTGAGCATCTTTTCATGTGCTTATGGCCTATGTGTACATCTGCTTTGGAGAAATGTCTATTCAAGTCCTTTGCCCATCTTTTAATCGGGTTGCTTTTTGCTGTTGTTGAGTTGACTAGTTACCGTTTTAACCAACTCTCTGGCTGGCATTAAGGAAACAAAGATGTCATAAGTCAGTGTGGGAGGTTTGCCCTCTCTGTGGATGCTGTCAACAAGGGGACAGTTTCAGCCAACGTTGGATAAAGGGAACACCTTTCTGTCTTGTGGACAGATTTTTTTTTTTTTTTTTTTTGCGGTATGCGGGCCTCTCACTGCTGTGGCCTCCCCCGCCGCAGAGCACAGGCTCTGGACGCGCAGGCCCAGTGGCCATGGCTCACAGGCCCAGCCGCTCCGCGGCACGTGGGATCTTCCCGGACCGGGGCACGAACCCGTGTCCCCTGCATTGGCAGGCGGACCCTCAACCACTGCGCCACCAGGGAAGCCCATGTGGACAGATTTTTAAAAAATCTGATTTCTGCTCTTAATTACCACTCTCTTTGGCTTGAATAAAACCCCAAAGACCTACAGGAACAACCATGGAGAAGCAGAAATTAAGGCCTAGATATCACACTGGCTCTAAAGTTTCTCTTTTCCAAGATGCTTTTCTCAAACAGCGGCCATTCACAATGACGAAAGGGGAAGAGTTTTTCAACATGAAGAGTGATTTGTACCATGAAATCTCATTTGCTTCATGAAGTTACTCTGTTGGGTCCATGCTCTGATCCATGGGTCTCATCTGAGAAGCCGTCTTTCCCAGGCTCTCCCGTTAGGCTTCACATCGCTCCCTCCCTTGCATCTCAGATAGGCTATTTTAACGTCAGGGTTCCTGTGCACAAGAAGCTGAGGGCTAGAGCCGAGGGACCAGAATGTGTTCCTTGCTGCTATTCTTTACACCAACTATAAAAAGCTTTCATTCCTGGGTGGGGGTGGGGAATCCCTATACCATTATTAATCTCTTAAGAAAGAAATCAAGCTTATTCTAAAACATCACATTTTATCAGTGAGCAATGTCCTAGGCAGAGGGGGCTTTTCCCACTGTGCTTCCTGATCCTGGCCCGGCCCTGGGAACAGTTAAATAACACAGTTTGCATGTACAGGGCGTTTGATGCTGGGGAAGTTCAAGTACATCGTCTCTTATGCTTCTCAGTCTCCCAAAGAGACCACAGTACACGTCACAGGTGAGGCCACCGAAGCACAGAGAGAGAGAGAACGACATGGTTCGGAGGGATCTGGGACAGAACTCGGCTGTGGGGCTTGCAGAGTGCTCCCTTCCGGCCCCAGGCTGCCCCTTAGGCTGGGGTCTGCAAGGAACACACGTCTCCCTACCAAGGGCTCTGGTCCCTTGAAAAGGTCCTCTCTGGCCGATGACTGACACGGTTCTCTAGGCTTTGCCCTGTTCCCCGCCAACATTTATTTCTGGAGAGCTGGTTTGTCAGCATTTGCTGACGGATCCACTTGTTTCCCAGCATCTTCCCAGAATGGAAAAAGTTACTTGACGTGATCTTGTCGTGAATAAGTCAACTGGAGAAGCAGCCTGCATGAGACATTTCTTGGGCTAAATGTTCTGTTTGAGGAGGAGAAATGGGGATAGATGATGAAATGCCCCTTCCTAGAGTTCTGCTCCCCCGGGTCACGTTTCTCAGGAAGAAACCTCTACGGATGGCCAAGGATGATGCTGAAAGTGGTCTTCCCGAGTGCCGTTCACCACGTGTGTGACTGAACTGCAGACGCCCTACGGTAGGGCTTTCTACACGGACATCCTTCCCGGCTCCTCTCCGTGACATGGTAGGTATTTGAGGCCAAGACCAGCGCCCTCCCGTTTTCCTACGTCCCACGACACCTAGGAGAATACAGTAGGTGTGATACAGGTTCATGGCTCATGGGCTGATGGATGGTTAGAAAGTTGTCCTCGGATATGCAACAAGATGAACAGAGCAGCCAGCATTCATCACAACCGTGAGCGCTGCCCGTCTTGTGGGAGGGGCCTCTTGGGGTGCCTTTCAGAGCTGGGATCCTGGGATGTTGTGGACTCGGGCTCATTCTGACCTCCCAAAGGAGCCGTGATGATTCCCCTTTCAGAAGAAAGTAGGGGAAATGGCCGTGGCCACACAGGTTGGGTCTCTGTAACTGCAGCCTTGGGGCCATACCCGGAGGCTGGCAGTGTGTCTGGCCAGGCCGGCGCAGCCAATGCCACATGCACACGGCAGCGCTCGGACCCCCTCAGCCTGGCCACCGCCTGCCAGGAGCAGGTGGCAGGCGTTGAGGACAGAAGGACTTAGCCTCACAAGGACTCTGCACAGCAACCCTGTAGCTGTGATGCAACCACCACAGAGGGGCCCGGGCTGGAAGGACGATGGAAAAGGGTAAGAGAGGCACGGCCGGTTCCTCGGGGCCTGCGTTTGGCTGCCAGGTCTTCTGCGAGCGGAACCGACAGAACACCGCTTCCTGGAGGGAAAAAGGAGCATCGGTGGGTGCCTGGGAGCAGCACTGCATTTTCTAGAAATGGGATTTCCGTGAAGTTTAGACTCTGAGATGTGAGCTCCCAAAGGCCTTTCTTGTAAATCACATAAAAGATAATTTCATCTCCACCTTGCCTGTACATACACACTTTGCACAGAGCCCAGAGCTCGATAAAAGGACCATAAGGTGGTTCTTCAATACAGATGACTATAAGAATGGTTTCAGAAGGAAATGCTGATTGTTTTACTTGTTTGTTTCTTCCCCTCCTATTAATTTAAACGTATTTAAAGAGTTGAAGGAGACTCATCTTCATAATCACACTGGCTGTAAAGGCAGCAGACCCCACGTTTGGCCCCCTTCTCCCCTGCCCTCTGCCCACAGTGGCCAATGCCCCGCACACAGGACTTGACCCAGACTCTCCAATGGTCGACTTCCTGCCGCCCAGGTGTTCACGCTGTCCTCTCAGCTTCTGGACTTCTAAGGGATGAAATGTCTACCACTTGCATTGTCCCTGACAACGACTTCCTGGTCTGCTGACTCCTTAAATAAAAATCTTGCACTCAGGAATCCAGAAAAATAATGAACTGTTTCTGCACTCACAGCAGAGGCCAGCAGCTGTGCAGTGTGGCAATCGTGTGACTCTTCATATTTCGACCCAAACAAAATGTCCACGTGAGCAAGCCTTTCGGAGGCCAGAACCCATCACCCGACCCCCATCGCCGGCTCTTTTTTCATCCTGCGGGCAGCACGTGCGGCCTGGCAGTGAACGCCCGGCCCTGGGGGCAGGGTCACGGTTTTCTGTAAGGGGCATACCGATTGAACATAAGGTGGGCTTCTGACACTGTCTCGGTCATGACTCCTTGAAGGCCCTGGTCCTCTACCACCTCTTCTGACTACCGTCACCTCCGCAAAACCCTCTTCTCTTTGCCCTGCGCTGACAGAAAGAGCAGGGACAGCGATTCCTCCGTGAGCTTCTGGATCCTTCTACTCGTGCACCTGTGACACCCACTTACCCACCCCGCCGGGAGCCACACCAGCCACGTGCCTAAGGAGAGACCCCTCCCTGCTGCAGAGCTGCCTCCTGGAGCTGGGCGGAAACTCCGACGTCCACAGCCACGTGGTCCAAAGTCCCTCAGGTGTCACAGATGTCCCCATAAATCTGTATTTCCCACATGCTCTGAGGAGGCTAGGAAAGACAAGCTCCCTCAAAAACAAATGACTGTTCACAGTCCAGAGGCCTGCAGGGAACTTAGGAGAGAAAGCACATGAGTACCCCTGCTTCCTCCCAGCGGTCCGGCACCCCCAAAACACTCTGCTGTGTTTCCGCCTCCGACGGGCAGCCCCACCCACTATCGGCGTTCCAGGCAGGCTCTCTCAGAGACGTGGCTTGGGGAGAGCGGTCTGGTTTGCAGGCAAGCCCTTTGATTTACGGCCCTGTGGCCTCATCAGTGCAGGGTTTTGGAAAAAGACCAATTCTGCTTGCTTGCAAGTATGATCCTGAGGCCCTGGCGTTTCCAATGACCCCAGCAATCATTTGCTCTTAATTACTTTTGATTCTGCCAAGGAAAGAGGGCACCTGGCTAACCCTCCACCGCACAGGAATCCAGGCAGAGGGTAAGGGCTGCCCTGATGCTAAACTCGATTCGAGCAAAGCATCTTCTTTCAGGGTTATTTTAGGGGGTCCTGTTTTTTTTAATGAAGAGTAGCCAACTTCATCCTGAAAGAATCCTCCCAGCTCACCTGATTCTCTTCAAACATCATTTTTTTTTGCCGAAGGGCTCTGAACCTCACAGCAAAGCTGTATAAACCTTAGAAAATCAAGTTGATTTAAAATCTCTATTTTTACAAGGTGTCCCGTTTCCAGAGGGGCTGAGACTAGTCGTTTTAAACTCAATTTAGCATTTAAACTAATTTTCAGCCAGGTCTCTATGGACCGGCGATTAGGGAAGGTGAAGCGTTCAGAGGGGTTGGCGAGGCCTGTGGTCTGTCCGGATGCGCCCCCAGCCCTCCTCCTTCCCGGGGGGTGGGTGGTCTGCAGGAGCCCAGCGGGCAGGCAGCACCTGGGGCTTTGGAAAGGCACCAGCGGCCAAGTCCACTGATCCCTTCTCCTAGCCGGCCTGGAGAGGGATCTCAAAACTTCCTGACTGCTTGCTCACTGCAGGCCAGGATGCACACGCCAGGGACAACAGGAGAAGAACGGGTCCTTTCAGCTCCCAGAGCCACGCGGACCTGGGCCGGCTTTCGGGGGAGAGCACAGGCCAGGTCCTGGACGCCGGCCTGCGTCCGCCCAGCCTCTTCATCGGCTTCCTCTGTGGCCACAGCGTTCCTCCGAGCCTCAGAATCCTGCCTTTTTGGAATCTGTTTTGAGCGTGGCGATGGAGTTTGGGTAGTATAAGATCACAGCACAAGTCACAGCAGGGACAGAAACGTTCACGGTGACAAGTATCTTTCCCCCGGCCACACTGTCCCCCTCCTCTGAGGCCATCGCTGTTCCGCTGCAGAAACACTGGCTCCCGGTTCAGCTTACCTTCTTCTTCTATTACGAGCTTAACACATGGCACCACACTGTTCATGCTGTTCTGTACCTTCCTTTAAAACAAAAAAGCTTAACAGTGTGTCCTGGATAATCTCCAAGATCCAAGGTTCTTTCCACCCTTAATATTTCTTGAATGAGGGATTGTGGCCTAGGGTTTAAAGAGTTTACTTCTTAAGAATCTGGGGAGACGGTCCCACAACTGCCCCTGCAGAGGAGGGAAGAGAAAATGGGAGTGAGAGGAGTGGCAGAGACGGAAGTAAGGCAAGAAAGGTGGTTGTGGGTACTGCTTTCTTTTCCAGGCCTAAGGAGAGCTCAAGAGATCAAAGAGCCCACGTGGGCATCCGCAGGTGAGGAAACGGAGTCTGGACCCGACAACGTGCACCAACAGCCCAAGGTCAGGTTCAGAGTGGTAGCCAGTTGGTCCAGGCTGTCTGCTGCTTCCTCTGGGCAGGGGGCCTCCATCCAGCCTCCTCTCTCCTTCCTGGGCCCTGGCCACCCTACTCACCAGCATCCTCGCTGGAAGGTGAGCAGGGATGAAGGCTCTGCTCCTGGGAGGATCCTCCCACAGGCTCAGGCCAGGCTGGGTCAGGGCTCTGCCTCCCATGGGGTTTCTGGATGAGCTGCAGACCGTTTTCACTCACGACACCCCTACTCCCGGAGATAATGTGAATGTTGGCTCGACTGTGCTCATAGAAAGCCAGATGCATGTCTGAAAATCCCGTTCTCGCTGCCACCTGACACCAGGAGTTTGCAGAGAAGCGTCGTTAAGCTGCAGCGTCTGGATAAGGCGGCCGCCTGCAAAGGTCCCTCGACGGTTCCTCCGTTTCCCAGAAGCCGGGCCCTCGCCCTGGCGGTCCCTAGGCAGAGTCCCACCTTGGTGCCTCTGCATCGGCTGTGAAGCAGGCAGAGCCCACTGCCCGCCCGCTCCCTGAGAGGACGCCTGAGGTCCCCGGGGCAGGAGGGCCGCCCTCTCCCTCGCAGCCCTGCCTCACCTGGCGCCTCTAGAACGCGCAGGGCACAGCACAGCAGACCTGGCCGGGGTCTGCGCGGAGCCCAGCGTCCCCTCGGCACGGGGAGGGGATGTCCCTGAGATGCGCATCCAGAGGAAGCCTCCCTGCCCGCTCGGCCTCCTGGCAGACGCCCCACAGTCATCATAAAGGCAACTTTCACGACACAAGCTCGCGGTAACAGACAGAAAGAAGACAACCGAGTGGTCCGGCGGGGGCAGTACCAGCAGGACCCTCACCAGGCATGAGCGCGCTCCAAGGACTGAGAAGAAAACAGATGCTTTAAAAACAAATAAACCACCAAACAAAAGTTGGACAAGCCCTGCAACTGGAGAGTTGCTGTTCTAGAAAGGAGTCCAGAAAAGCCTGTCTGATGGTGGGCCGGTCTGATGGTGGGAGAAAGCCGCTGCCCCCCAGGCCCCCTTCCTGCCTCCCCAGCTTCTGCGGTGGTAATGACCCTGTTACGTGCAGACACGGACTCTGAGCCCGTGGGAAGGAAATGCCTGGAGAATTCCAAGTGTAATTACAGGGACTATCATTTAAGAAAAGAACATTAGAAGGTTTTAATTGTTTCCTGCCCCCTCCATCCTCCCCTCGGGTCACAGTGATTTCTCACTTAGTCCGATGGGAAGAGTGTGGGATTTGGGGAAATAGTCCAGTGGGGTCTGGGGAAAGGTTTGGGGGCAAGTTCCAGCCCTGAAACTCACCAAGCAGTGACCTTGGGCAGGAGACCACCCCTCGCACCTCAGCTGCCCCCTCTTCTGCTAAGAGGTGGTCGTCACTGCCTCACAGGGTCGTTGTGGAGACGAAACAGGAGGTTCTAAGGGTCCACAGCCCCAGGCCAGCAGCACTGTCCCTGCCCCCGGCCCCAGGGCCAGGATCCCTGCTGGGCATCTTCCCAGATAGGTTAAACATCTCCACGTTTCCTGCAAGCTTTCCTCTTAGACGCACAGAAGAAGTTCCCAGAGGGTCAGGGCAGAAGGGAGCCTTAGGAATTTTCGAGGACGACCACCAAGGCTGTTCTGCATCACCAGTCCTAGGACCACCACCCTCATCAAATAGGAAAACCGAGGCCCCATCACAGAGCAAGGCGGTGGCCCACCCAGGCCTCCTGACTGGGCTACGTGTCCCCCCACCCAACCTGCAGCCCTCCCACCCCCGTCCCCCCCAACAGCCCCTCCATGATGCAGAGCCCCACCCCACCAGGGGCTATGCAGGGTGTGAGGGGTACCTTGGCATTCTGCAGCGGGGGCTGGTAGCTGGACGGCCTGTAGAACATCCTCTGGGAGGCGTCAGTGTGGATGTCACCCAGGAAGAGCTCCTCCACCAGGCGGTCCAGGTTGTGCTGCAGGTACTGCTTCTCCACGCGGACCAGCTGCAGCTCGTGCATGGCAAAGTTCACGGCCTGGGTGCACTCGCGGCCGCCCTCCTCCCGCCACAGGTCATAGGGCACGTCCTGCACCCAGGGACCCCCAGCGGGCATGAAGCCAGGGCACGTGCGGTTGACCAGCTGGCCGAGCCGCTCCGCCACAGCCTCTGAGTGGCACACGACCTGCACGCGGTGCAGCTGGTAGTCAGCCTCGGTGCCGCCACGGATGATCCAGGAGGCCTGGCGCAGGCGGATCTTGCCGCGGACCACCAGTGTGTAGGTGGGGCTGGTGCAGCGGTTGCCACCATAGTAGAACTGGTAGGCCTTGAACGTGTTGTTGTGGTAGAACCGGTAGGACCTGGTGATGAACTCGGGGCCCGACCGCACCTCACAGCTGCAGAAAAGGGGGAGGAAGACACCTGTGAGCCCAAAGCCATGAGGAGGAGGCTCATCACAGTGCCAGGAGATCACGGTAATGATAACAGGATGGTACTCCGGGCAGTTCATGGAACCCGCACAGAAACCTATGAGCTGGGGGATGGGGGGTATTATTATTATTATTATTTACATCCCAAGGATCATTTTATTCTCTATTTTTTTTGTTGTTGAAGTATAGTTGATTTGCAATGTTTCAGGTATATAGCAGAATGATTCAGTTTTGTTCTTTTTCAGAGTCTTTTCCATTATAGGTTATTACAAGATATTGAGTATAGTTCCCTGTGCTATAAGGGTGGGTATTATTACTGTCCTGTTTTACAGATAGGGAAACTGAGGCATAAGAGCTGAGGCAATGTGTCCAAGGTCCCCTCACCAGCCAGCACTGGAGCCAGATGTGAGCCCGGGGGAGCCTGGCCCAGCACCCGTGCTCCCGGTCACTCTACACCGGGGTTGTCCTCCTTTCACTTTATGGACAAGACAGAAGGGCAGGAACCTGCCGTCCTCAGCGGCCCCCTTGGCCTCACTCCCAGGCGAGAAGGAGGAAGGAGGGTGCGGGGCTGGCCTAGGAAAGATGCTCCCTGTGTTGTCAGAGATGTTGATTTCCTGACCGCTTCCATCATCTGGACCGTGTCCACAGCAGCCAGGTGCCAGGTGTCTGTTGTCCTGGAACGGAATCTAGTCTCAGGGAGGCACCCCTTGGAGGCCACTGGAAATTCATCTCTTACCCCATCCAGTCAAAATTAGTTTTCCCTCTAGCAGAAAATAAAGAGGCAGGTAGGGCTCCTTCGGTTGTGCTGCCGACAGTGGCAGAATGTTTTCTTTTTTTTTTAATATTAATATCTTTTAAAAATATTATTTATTTATTTATTTTTGGTTGCATTGGGTATTCGTTGTTGCATGCGGGCTTTCTCTAGTTGCGGCGAGCGGGGGCTGCTCTTTGTTGCGGTGCGCAGGCTTCTCATTGCAGTGGCTTCTCTTGTTGCGGAGCACAGGCTCTAGGAGTGCAGGCTTCAGTAGTTGTGGCACGTGGGCTAAGCAGTTGTGGCTTGTGGGCTCTAGAGTGCAGGCTCAGTAGTTGTGGCACATGGGCTTAGTTGCTCCGCGGCATGTGGGATCTTCCCGGACCAGGGATCGAACCTGTATTCCCTGCATTGGCAGGCAGATTCTTAACCACCTTGCCACCAGGGAAGTCTGCAAAATGTTTTCTGCTGTGGCATCAGGTAAAGGCTGGATGCCTAGGCCAGAAACACCTGGATGGGACCTTCCTCATCTGGTCTAACTGTAATCAATTTTTACAACTGCAGCACGGCCCACATCAGGAAATGAGGGGGTTTCCTTCCTTGCATTGGGCAAAGAATCTGTCCACTCGTCACCTTTAATCAGATCCTAGTCTCAGTGACATTGAGACTTCAGTCTTATCAGTCTTGGCCGTATAACCCTGCTTGTGTCTATTATTTATATATAAACTTATTAGATACAGTAGTTCTGGTTTGAGCTGAGTGGCGAAACCGAGCAGTGGGACTGAAATTCCAAAGGCCAGTGGTTCTCAAAACTACTATTAGTTTACAAACTGATGAATGGGTCACTTAGAAGTGGGTACCATGAGCTCAGTAAAGACTGTCACCTGCCGCAGATACCGCCAGACAGCAGCCAGAGGTGCTCTGGGCATCCGTCTCTGTGACAGGAGGGAGAGGAAGCCCATGTTCCTTCCCAGGGACAGAGGAGTCCTTCCGTGTGAGCAGCGATTCATGTCTGTTGCAGTTCAGACAGGAGGATCGCCGACTTCTAACACTTCATCTCAGCTTGAGAATCTGTTGATTTGGTCCCAAGCTCAAGCCCACTCACTTCTCCATCGCCCCATCCCCGACGCCCCTCACCCAGGCCTTGGTCATCTCCAGCTGGGACTGTTGAGTCTTTTAATTGGTCATCCCCAAGTTGAAACAATTTGGGACCTGGGACCCTTTTGCTGCAGTGCTTGTACCTGAACACTCGTCTCCTCGGGCAACAAAATACAAAGAAACTATAAGAGACTAAAAATAGCTGCGCGCATGCTCAGTTGGGGCAAATTATGGATAACAAGATACAAAGAGACCAAAAAGCCAACTGCCACTTCTGAAGAGTCAGGAGCAAAGCAGGGTACTGCACCTGCCCCCTGCACTCAACATCACCAAGGGGTGGGCAGACCGCCTGAGCCACGCCTCCGGCCCCACCCCTGGAACTGCCCCTACCCTCACCCCATACAAGGAACCAGCTCGCCCTTCCTTGGGAAGCAAGGGAACCTGTTGTTTGTTCTTGCTCCCCCTTGCTGCACCAGGGGCCCCAATAAAGCCTGGCCTGAATTTCTTGTCTGGCCTCTTATCAACTTCTATGGATTAAGGAGGCCAAGAACCCTGGTTGTCCCCAAGTCACTCTTCCCACCACCCACTTGCAGCCAGAGCGCCCTTCAGTCATGCTGAATCAGGTTTGAGCACAGCCCTTGCTGAAATCTCTTCAATGACGTCCCAGTTCTCTTAGATTAAAAGCCAAACTCGAAGAGACAAGGCGTGCAGGGGGCCCTGGGGGCTGGCCCCGCCTCCTCCTTGACCTGCCTGGGGCTGTTCCCCACCCCCAGAACAAGGGCTCCTGTCCGTGCTTCTCCGGTCCAGCCTCTGCTAGTCCTCCCACAGGGAAAGCTCTTCCCTGGTCTTGCACAGCCAAGGACATCTCAGCTCAAGTGTCCTCTTCTTGGTAGCCCTTCCTACCCCACCCTGTCCTAAAATAGGGGCCCTGGGATTCTCCTTGAGCACCTGTTGTTTCTTCCCTCTTCGTAACACTTCTTTGTGTATTTGTAAAATTCCCGAAGACAGGGGCCATGTCTGTTTGGTTCGCTGCTATACACACAAAATCTAGAACAGTGCTCACGTGCGGTAAATATTTGTGAGCTCCAGAAATATTTGTTGAACAAAATGATTTAAAAGTACGTCGCGTTAAGATTGTTTGTGCCAATACTGACCATGCGGTTATTTTGAGAAACCCCATTTTTAGGAAAAAACCAAAATCCGCTAGGTCTTCCTCGTAAGATTTTTTTTTCTTCTCTGGATGCCTGTGATCCCTCCCCAAGGTACCTGGAGGAGTGGTCTGCACAGAAGTGATCAGATCCCACCGTTAGCCTTGTGAATTTGCAACAATTTAATGTGCAGGAAAGAGATTGCAGGTATGCCTCTGGGCTATTTTTAAAAGCTCTAATGGAAGATAAGCAAGAGCTCAAACTGGGATAAATCTCAGCTCCACAGCCTGGAAAAGAAGCCAAGAGCTGCACCCTGGCTGGTTGAGGTAGCATGGGTACCTTTTAACTTACTCTCAGACCCTGAAGCTGTATATTAAATTACCAGAATATGGCTAGAATATTTAGACCATCAGAAGCTTGCAAGTCGTGCTTCAGGGTTGGTGAAACACAGACTCCTAATTTCACTTGCTAATGGTTTCTTTTCATACAGGAGTGGTCCTACGGGGTTCAATAAAGAAGGACATATTCACTCCCATGTGGGATACAGTGGCACCGTATCACCGCTGCTGAGGCTAAGATTTCAACAGGACTGAGCTCTGTTTCTTCACCAACCCGAGTTTCAAAGCGTCGCTTGGCTGTGAGTTAGAACTCAGACAACCCCAGAATCACTGTAAATTCTACAAAGTCTCTGTGCACCTGAGAAACCCTAAGAAGGCTCTGCATAGCAGTGCGCTCTCCAGGACCTCCCGGGACCCCCGCCCCAGCCTCTTACCTGGTAGACACCCAGTGGCCCTCGATGGCAGGTGGCATCTGCACAGTGATCCTGGCACCATTGTGGAGATGTTTGAGCATGTGGTGACACTGGGATTCCTTGAAAGCCCTCCAGGCACTTTTCTCCAAGGACCTAGGGTGGGACCTGCTGTCCGGATGAAGGAGGGCAGAGCCCTCTCCCAGCCCTGAAACAGATACACGCAAGGCAGGTGTCAGGGGAGCTGCAGAGACGTGAGGCCAGCTGAGGAGCTGTCCCCGAGGCGGGGACATCCCACAGGTGGGAAATGCCAGGTTTTATCACTGTCTTTGCTCTCCTAGAATTCACATTCTACAGTGTCCCAGGAGATCCTCTCCCAGGTGAGAAAACTGGGGTCTGTGGAGATAACGAATGTGATTTGCATGAGGTCGCTTGGCGAGCTCCTGGCAAAGCCTGAGCTCAAACCCAGGTCCATGAAACTGCAAACAAGGCCGTGCATCCCACGAGCAGCTGTGCAGGGCTGCAGGGGACAGAACTGTGTGCTCCAGAGTCATCAAGGCTGGAGATGGGGTTGAGGGGACAGGTAGAAAAGGTAGTCAGGAAGGGTGGTCAGGTGTAGTGACACACAGACAGGAAGGCAGAAGGCCAGCAACTTCAGTGAAGGGTGAATGGAGACGGGGAGAAAGGCCCAGGGAACAGCTAGGAGGCGCCCCACAGTGGGGACTCCCTTCTGCCCGCACCACCTCATGCACCTCGGGGTCTCTCAATCCCCAAACGGACGCCCTCTGGAGGGGGTGCAAGTCCTACGCCCGCCCTCTAAGGGCTCAGGTGTGGCATTTCCCCCAGTGATCTTCCAAGGCTGCCCCTTAGAGTTGGTGACAAACACACACATGTTACAGGGTTGATTGCACATCTGTATTTTCCACGGGTAAAGGGACACTAGGACTAAGTTTATCTTCACGTCGTCCGGGTTGGCCAAAATTCACACATGCAAAAGTACCACCAGCCTCGTGTGCAGGAAAACGCAAGGAAAACAGATGGAGTTATCTGAGATTCACTCCTGAAGTGACTCACAATCTGAGAGGTCTTTATTGTGGACCTACTAGGAATTCAGCACTGTGTTAGCAAAAAAAAAAAAAACGACACTAGTTAGACAAACGTACAACAATAAAAGATGGATGCTAATGAAACTGCGGCAATCGTTTTGCAATGAATGTTAAACGCAACCTCACCAGCAACCCCATTCAGCCAAACCAGGTGAGTCACGCCTGAGCTAGAACAAGGGTGACACTAAAACTCAGAAATCTGTGTCAGGTGGAGTAGACATTAATGCTCAGGGCTGTTAAGCGAGGACCCCCTCCGTGGCCTCGAGCTCCCACCCCAGGGAAGGCACTTCCACTGAAACAGTGCTCCTGGGTGCTCCGTCCCTGACCCTCCCCAGAGAGAAGAAGGAAACAAGCCTGCTAACTGGGCTATTTTTCTCTGTTTCTTTGCAAAACCAGCCTGTTTTCAAAATACATAAAATACGTGCATTTTGATCAGCCCCCTCCCACCCCCATAGTAAGGACCCTTCAGTGGTTGGGCTGTGGCACTGAGCCAGGTGGAAAGTCTGGAAAATGCAGGGGTGACCTGTTGGCAATCCTACATGGACATCCACCTGTACTGTGACTTCTGATGGGGTATTTATCCCAATTCCAGCATTTTAATCCCCATTTGTCTGGCACTTGTGCTGATCTCTCTCAGTTAGCTTTAAACTAGAGGACGGGGGGATACCTCCATCAACCCCAAGATTTGTGGTCATCTTGTTGATAGGAAGCACTTCCTGAATTCCCTGTCGGGAATGAAATCAAACAGTACAACTTGCCATCTGGTGGGCCAACTGGATGATAAATTGTAACGTGGCAAAGATACATATCTTAACTCGTCACAAAGCGCTGGGAGTTGCGGAAGAGTCTTCTTGAAAGATGACCCCAGCATTCAGTAGAGGTCATGCTCTCACGATCAACCAAGCTACGTACTAAAAATTGAGTTATAAACCCCTTTACACCCCGCAAATGTTTTCCCGTAAAGCTAAGGAGAGCCGGGAGGGGAGCGGATATCGGTGACATTCTGGAGCTGGGCTGCTTGGGTTTGAAACTAGATCAGCCGCTTAAAGGATTTCATCAAATCCAAGATTTCAATGATTAAGATGCATCATTATTTTATTATCAGCGACAAAAACACTTGCATTTAAACGATGACACCTGCCTTAGCAGCAGTCCCAACACCCTCGGAGCACGCACAGGGCCTCCAACTGCTTTCTCTCTCCAAAGAGAACTGGCACCGTGTCTGGCCTTCAGCTGCAACGCTTCACTCAGGACAGGTAGTCGGTTTGCTCTGCACGAATCTTGGCAACAAGGCTCAAACACAGCCTTATCTTTTTGTGGCATCTTTCTTTCCAAATAACTGTTTCTCGGTGAGAAAATACGTAAGTGCAGTTACTACCCCCCTCACCATGATAAATACTCGCCCCACTGATGTTACACCGACACCCCTGGCTCTGTTACTGGGCTGCCTGATTTCCACACTGTTTTTCTTTTCAGCGCTAAGAGTGGAGTTTACAAGTGAATTCTAACACTTGGCTGCAGTGTTTACTCTATTTTCAAAACCAACCTATTGGCAACTAAACCATAGATGGAGAGTAACAAGGACACACACAGAGGAAGTGACATGAGGACAGTATGGGTCCAGGTTCACACAGGCGATGACAGGTCTGCGGCATGACTGCCACCTGCAGGCTCACAGGGGCCAGAGGCCCCACCCACCGGAGATGCACACACACTGCCCAGACCTTATACATGAAAAACTGTAAATCCTACAATCGATGAAACACATGATCAGCACTGTGACCATAAACAAGTCACTTAACTCCCCCAAGCCTTAGTGTGCTCATCTGTACGGAGCGGGTGACAGCACTGCCGTCACCTGGAGTTGGTCTCAGGATCCACTGAGATCATTTCCTTTAGCACATGGTTCATGGTTCTTGTTAGACGTTAGTTACTATTATTTTAAATGATGAGTAAGGCTCTTGGAGGTCCTGAGGAAGGCCTTCCTAACTAACAGAATGGCTGGAATAATGGTAAGAGTCTCCTGGAGCCCAGCTCGCTCTGCGCTCTGGAGGGACAGTGCGCACAGAGCGAGGCCCGGGCTCCTGGCAGCCAACTAACTGGTGACCCGAATGGAGAGCAGGGGTGGTAACAAGCTCTACTCGGTTTAACAAATAACTACATGCTGCCGCTCTGTGTAGCTTAGGGGCTGGAAGCATAAAGAAGATTGAAGATAAGTTTTTCTGACCCGGAGGCTCTTAAGGTCTCACTTGGACTGCACGTCCTAGGACTAGGGTGGGATGGTGGGGTCTGGGCAGGAGGTGGGTTCAGAGGCAAAGGAAGGGGCCGTGGTGCTCAGGACCTGCACGGTTGTGCAGGAGGCTGGAGCCGACAGTCAGCTTTTTAACCATGGGGTGGGGAAGACATAAAATCCCAGAACCACCCGTTTGCACATCATTAGAAAGCAGGCAGAAGATTACGTCACTCAGGGTTTCCAGAGACCAAGCTCCGTCTTGCTACTGCTCCTGTCAGACAGGAGCCAACGTCAGGGACCTGGCAAGGCCATCGGCCCAGGAGGCCAGCAGGACAGCCAGATGGAGGACTCGACAGCCAGCCCCTCCCCAGGACACAGTGGCTGAGAGCTCACTCGCGAGGGTGGGACTGAACTTTTAGGATGGGAAAATAGGGTTGGAATTTATTCTCTTTTTATCTTTTTCCTTTGAAATACCCACCACCTCAATGACCCTTAGGGAGCAAAATTAAAAGGGTCAAGTGACAGCAGGCGTTGCTGTCAGGCAAGAGAAGCCGTCTCTTAGGGTCAAGTATGGACAGGGGTCACCAACACTTATTGGCTTATTTGGTGTGGGACGTGGATTACACCCCCCCCCCGCCCCCATGTGAGGCCTCCTTCTAGTAAATGGCTGGGAATGAAAAGGCCACTTGAAGCACCTAGTTCAGCCACGGGGGAGGCCATGTGGAACGCTCTCGCCTTACATTCCACGACTTCCTTCTCAGCATCAGCCATGGGTGCCCTCCAAGGAGACCAGCCTTAGACTTCTGGTCAACCCAGGGATCCCCATGTTCCTGCATCGCCAGAACTACGTCAGCTCCAAATCTGAGACTGAAACTCGCAACTCACTCATTCAAACAATCAGAAAGGACTCTCTGCAGGGCCAGGCACTGTGCAGGCACAGAAGCTACAAACATTATGCCCCAAGGAATCGTCAGTTGGGGAAGAAATCAGGATCCCAATGGACTTATAAAGAGAGTCAGAAAGATGGAGGGAGCAGGCAGCTATGCCTTGAAGACTGAACAGAAGTGGTCCAGGCAGCGTTTATATAGCACATGCCCAACATAAGGAGGGGCGGGAGATTCGTGCAGGGAGGATGGAGAGGCCTTAGGGAGGGGAGACTGCAGGGTGGCCCAGGAGGGAACAGTGGCAAAACAGAGGCCAGGCTGTGATCAAGAGCTGTGAGTGCGTCATCCTGAGCATGGACTGGGCTGAAACAGGGAAGAGGAACCACCCAAAGCTTGTAAGCAATGTAACGCAGGATAAGGATTCCATTTTGAAAAGACTGCTTTTCCCTTTTTTTGGAGGGCTAAGAAGCAGGAAGATCAATTAGGAAGCTTCTGCCATGGTTCAGTGCATCATTTTTGCCTGAATAAATGAGAAAGATAAGAGAAGGGAACTGCTTTCAACAAACCAGTAAATCTTTTTGGTGGTCCCGGAGAGGCACTGACCATCTTTGGCATGTTGTGGGGAAAGGTATTACCAAAAAGTTATTTGAAAAGAGAGGAAAGAAGGAAGGGAGGGAGGGAAAGACAGAGAGAGGAAAGTAAGGGTCTGTACTAATTTAGCACTATATCCGGAAAAAGACTTTTGCAAAATACTTGTATGTCCACTTTCATACATCTTCAATTGTATAAATAAACATCCAACTTAAGGGTGGTGACTAGCTGTAATAACAGTTCCTGCCTGAGTGTACTTATTAGTTATAATAATAAATGTGCTTATTATATATAATACCTTTAAAAACCTTCACTTGATTGGATTATCTGTATAATCAGAAGTACTGACTAACCACAATATTTGTTTGTCGATAATTCTGCTATTCAACGTCGAGTGCAGTTGACATTATGATCTTTCAGGCTCTTAAGGCAGATCACAGTGAGGTAACCGTTAGGAACATCAGTGCCTGTGGGATGTTGCTTTGGATACAGAGCTAGTGGGGTGGACAGGTGACAACCCTATTTAGTCCAAGAGAGGGTTTTTCCCCTTGTGTTTCTCATACGAGTGAGGAGGCACACACAATAACATCAAGACTTTGACGAACTGAGGATTCTAGATATTTTGGTCAGTTGCAAAGACTAGTTCATTGGGCTCCATTCATTAAGATTTTTGCTGTAAATGAATCCAAGGAAAAGGGCATCTCGAAGGGTTAAACAACATCAGTGCAGTAAGAAAGGGACTGAGTTTTCAGGCTTCAAGGTGACTTTGGCTAAGTCATCGGATAGGTGCCTTTCGTTCCCCTGTACAAAGTGAACATTACAGTAATGGGGATAATAACTAATGTTTGTAAAACACTCGAGGCTCACTTCACGCCTATATTATCTCATTTATCAAATTCCAGTTACTACACGGGAACAGAAGGGAGCGGGTGGAGAACCAGCCTTCCACGTCAAGGGTTCTACGAACAGCCAGGCCCCGATACCAGCGCCGGTGGGAGCCACCACAGCACCGCCCCGACCAGTGGCGTTCTGATGAAGCAGGTTATCAAAGTGACTTCACTACAAAATGGTCTCCAACATCCGGGGTCCCATGGCCTGGGCCCAGATCAAATGGTTATGACAAGGGGGCAGCTTCTTTCAAGTACGGGTGGGAGAAAAATGTAGACCCTGGAAGGAAATTGTTCTCCTGTTGAAAACAAATTAATTCCCGAAGGCTTTAGGGGACAATTTTATAGATGACCCTTTGCAGAACTACATGAGCTCCTTGGGTTCTGGAGGGTGTATCACATGCGCGGGTGTGTGTGTGTGTAAGAGTTTTTCACTTCCACGGATGAAATCACTCACAACAGAAATCCTAAATGACTCCAGAATGATCTTTACTACTACCATGATTGCCAGTCTACTGTTCAGAGAGTGAAAACACCCAGAGATAGCAAATAAAAAACCAGATTTCCCCAAATAGAGGAAGCACAGGATTAACCATTTACATGGGCATCTGTACCCTAAGTTCAAGGCCCGTGAGGCCAGGTGACTGTTGGCATCACCCAAGTCACCAGACTCTGCACACAGAAAGCAGCCCTGAGCACAGGCTTCAAAGGGAATAAATGCAGTATTTCTCCGTCGCCTGCAGCAACGCTTATTCCTGAGCCCTCGAACCAGGCCACCAACAGGGACCAGGCAGAAGACAAAGGGCATGGGGCAGGGGATGGAGCAGAGACCCTGAGTTGTCCCTTCAGCAGGTGGCTGAGGGCCTACTGCGTGTGAGGTCGTCTCCAAGGCCTGCCCCATCGCTGACACGTGAAGGGAAAAGTGAGGGAGGAACACGGCGTGTGGCCAAGTCCCTGGGAGAATCCTCTTGATGTACTCAGCAGCTTTTCACCTGTCTATCTAGATCGAGAACCCAAAGCACCAAAGCACTTTACGCACAATAACATGTGAACTGAGTTCGGAAGGAGACACTTTTCAGGCACACTTGGGAATGAACTCATCTTTGATCGGGTTAGTCACTGCATAGGTACTTTAATGCTTAAAAAAATAAAATCAAAACGGCCAAATAAATATAATGTCAAGACATTCACAATGGTGGTCTCTGAGAGGGTCTCTGAAAGGCCCTTTCCCGCTCACTTTGCACGTTTCTGTCCTTGATACAACGTGACCTGCGTCAATCCCACACCAGAGTGAGGAAGCATCTCACGGTGGAACTGGTGCGATGCAGAAAAACACGCAGCAGAGAAAACGGGAGCGATGAGGGGAAATGCAGGTGATGACTTTGCCGTGAAATCGCCCAGCCCCGGTAAGAGAGCCATCATCACTGTAATGTGGGCTGTGAAGTCGAGGCGGCTACGTGACCGCCTGCACAGCTTCCATGTTTTGGAACAAAAGCTGCCGTTCACTCCCAGGTGGGCACCTACACTCACCAAGCGCTTGCTTTTATTTCCATGTTGTTGGAGATCAAAGCTGAGAGAGCTGCTTTTGCCAATCTTTAAACCTTATCTAAAAGCACTTTCCCTTTATGAGAAACATAGTAAAGTCAAGATTTCAGATTCCTGGCTTCATTTAACTTTTGATGAAAATGAGGTAATTTTCTAAGTCGTTTTCTTCTAAGGCCATGGTCACCGGGCCAGACACTGGGGTCCAACCACAGACAACATGGTTTTCCTGCTGGGCCTGGAGCTGATGGCTGCCGCCACAGCTGTGCTCTTCACACAGTCGTGTGTGTGTGTGTGTGTGTGTGTGTGTGTGTGTGTGTGTGTGTGTGCGCGTATGTGTGTGTATGCGTCTGTGTATGGCGTGTCTGACTACGTGCATGGTATGTGTGTGTTTGTGTGTCTGGTGTGTGCATGATGTGTGGGGGGTGTGCGTGTGTGTGTGGAGTGCTGGGATTCCCAGCAGGGAAGAACACCGCAGTCAAGGGCAGTGTGCCAGGCTCCCACCTCTGGGCTCTCCAATAAGCTCTTCTCATCCTGCCAGGTATTCTCAGGCCTCTTCAGGAAGGGGGGCTGCCCCTCCTCACAGCCCTGTCCCCAGCCGGCAGTGACACAGGCACGCAGGAGGCCCTCTTAATGTACCTGTTGACCAAATGGTTGGCTGAAGGAATGAAGCTAGAAAACCCTTCGAGAACACACGAGCCTCAGTCACTACAGGGTGACACCACATCCTTACTCTGACCTAGATCCCTATCACATGACATTTCAAAATAACTTTACTCCCAATATGAACCCAAATTGAAAAGAACTCAATGGTCTGTGCACATAACATCTGGACACAGCAAGAGCTCATGCTCGGACGGTGGCAGGTTCTTCCTGAGCTTTTCCTTGGGATCGCTTCAATGCCGCGCACAGGCCACGTGCTGCCATGTCAGCTTTCCACAGGTGTACGAGATCACTAATGAGTCCCTTCATATTTCCAGTCCTAAAAGTTTTATGCTTCCCTTTAATTGATTCTATCAAATTGTCATCAGTCTGACCCTAAACGGTAGGTATTTACACAGTCCTATCATCCGCTGGTGTTGAGTTCTTTACTCCTTTAGGGAGAAAAAGAAGGACCACGGCTATGACGGGACGGCTCAGCCACGTGCTTGAAGATAGTCAGTTTCTCTCAAAAGAGAATATTTACCATCTGTCTAAGACCCTTGCTCCCTGCTATGAGCAGATGAGTAATATTTCTTTTCAAGATTACATTTTATGACTAAGGGGGAAAAAGTGGAGGAAGGCAATGTTTTCTTGGTCACAAAAACTGCCTCCAGTAAAATGATATTTCAAAGATTCTACTTTACCCTACTGTAATGTTTCCTCACATTTTGTTGGTTAAGCAGTCATTCGGTAATCCACAGTTTGTTTGTTTGTTCAGTTTTAGTAGAATACACTCAAGTGAAAGGTGATAGCTCCGAAGTATCTTCCCATTTCAGAAAAGTTGATGAATTCTACAAAAGTAAATGGCGATGGAAGAACATCTCCCCAACAACGGCTCCAAAACTTAAAGTCAAATGTTTCCATTAATAAAGAGAATGAGCACTTTGGGGCACATTAAAGCACCACTTTTCCTGAAATATCTCATGTTAATCTGGTTTCTGGAACAGAATGATTTTCGTGGCTTTTCATCTAAGCAAATAAAACAGTGACAAGGGACATACCCCAGCTGCATACCTTCATGACATTCAATAGGTTTTACTTGGATTAAGAAATGCAATTGTTCTCAGACGCTGGAGGACAGGAAAGTAAGACCAACATGTATACTTTTATGCCGTCACATTTTGAACTTGGGTCTCCCACTACATTTACAGTTTTAAAACACAGCAAAAAATAAACAATGGACTCCAGTCTTTCCAGACCCTAATTTACTCACCAATAGAACCTAGGGGTGATTTATAACTTGCCTGAGTTGAAATAAAAGTAACCAAAAAAACTGAACAAAGATCGGATGGCAAACACAATAAAGAGTTTCTACAGCATCTTCACCCAGAATCTTCCTGAAGGCCTTGTGCACTTGTTAATCTTATTAATGAGACTTGTTAGTGTAACAAATAATCTATAAATGATGTCTGGAACTAAATTTCGTAAAGTTGGTCCCAAGTACATTCATAAGCATAGAAAATATGTTTTTACCTACCTAATTGCTGTCATAAATATACAAGTAGCAAAATAAAAATGCCTCTGTATCAGGAAAAAAATCATGAAGCCATTCTAAAAGAGTACAGGTAATGTCCTTCAGACGGACGACTTCTATTAAGATACATAATCAAGCTCCATCTGTTACTACGGAATTTTTAAATACTTGCAAAGCCCCTAACTACAGAGTAGGACACACTCTCAAGCCATTCCCATGGGTTAGGTTGATTAATACCCATTTCCCATTAAAACGACTTCAATCAAGTAAAAATCAGGCAGAAAAGGGGGAAACGGAGAATACCCGATTTCTTCTTGGTGCTTTACATTATCCTAAGGAATCGTGACAAGCCTCTCTCAAATCGCAGAGATTTATACCCAGAAGGACCACTCCCTCGGTTTCTCCTCTGTGCTGGAGTCCCACGCGCCCTGAACGAGTGCAGTTGCTCTGTGGGCAACAGCAGTGTGAATAACTCTGCCACTGCAGGTTCACTTTGAGATGGGGTGACTTTTTGCAGGGTTATCCCCATCATCCCATTAAACTTGGCAAACCTCCTTTTTTATTTTACATACTCTTCGTCATATGCACATGTGCACACACACGTGCACACGTGCAAGGGGTCTGGCCCCACCGGCTTATTCCCCCCTTCTTTACTCCCTCCCTGCACACTGTGGATCTGGGTGAACCCCTGACCTCAAGGAGCTCAGGCTGACTCCAGCTGGAATTTGGAAATCTGGGGCTATACTTGAACCTCACTGAGGATATACTTGGGCTCCCCTTACCAGCCGTTACCACACTGTGGTGCAGGAAGTGTGGTTACAACTTCCAGCTCTCAAAACAAGGAAGAAAAGTTCAGGGTGGGTTGGCCCAGGCTGTGTTTCTGAGCATGGCTTTTGTAGTCCAAAAGGCAAATGGCTTTATGAAAAAAAAATTCTGTTCATGCCAAATTGTCAAGTACTTTTGCATTTTAAAGGCACTTGCCCATAGGACCATCTTCCTGCACAGATGCGACAGGAGACTTTTAGGGGACACGCTCCCCTGTGTCTCTCTCTCTGCCTCTTGTTTCTGGTGTGGGTGGCAGCTGTTGTTTGATCTGCCCATTGGCTCTGATGTGTTTCATGTTTCAGCCAAAGATGAAAACGGCTCTGTAATTCTAAGCAGATGGGCCTAGGAGTACAACCCTGTAATTACACCTTCTCTCTCTGGCCCTCGAACTGCCAGCCTTCCATCCTGACTTGGAAAGTCTGGGATCACTGGGGCTCCGGGCACACCTTGGCCATCAGGCAGGTCTGGCCCAGCCCAACTTGTGTGCAGGGCCTGTGGACCTGCGCTACCCATACTGCCAGCCCCAGCAGGGTGACAAAGAATACAGCTGCACAGGGCTCCCGGGTTGCTGTCTCCTCACCTTCCTAGGTGGTGTGGGAGTCACCCCTGACCTTCAGCGCTGGCCAAATGCCTTCTGAAGCTGGATCAGAAACCTAGAGGCCATGAGGGTGCTGACCTGATGACCCGATGTGCAGAGGTTTGGGGTGCCCGTGGTGGGTGTGGAGGCAGGAGAGTCCTGCTCCTGGCGGACACTCTGCTGAACAGTCAGGTGTCCACCGTTAGGAAAAGCTGGCCCAGGACATCTGGATCAGCACGTGTTCTGCAGCCACCTGCCCCCATGATCGCCACAGATCTCCCACAAAATCTGCCTTCCCACCCCCGGTGCAATGCTGTCTTATTTTCCTCAGTGCAATTCCTGGAACTCTTTTAAAGCCTGCTGTTCTCTGGCTGAGGGTTTACTAGAGCTGCTGACGACATGTGACACATGAAACAGAAACAAAACGACCCAGAAGAGCGGGAGGAAACAAGCTCAGGTCCCGGAGAACTTAGGGGACTGGTTTTAATTACTGCACCTTGGCTGCTAGGAGGCCCCTGCTCCCTGAAAGTCCGTCCAGAGAACCTACCGGTCCACCTGGGAGAGACCCCTCCCCAGCCCCTCAACACACTCGTCCTCCGAGGGGCGAACACAAACACCCCGAGCTGCTTTTTCCCTGAAATGATCACAGTTCTCTGCACAGTGCCCCCAAAGCTTGGACCCCAGCAAGAGCCTTGCCTGCGCTCTGACACTCTGTAAACGGTCGCATAGACTGCGGTTCCATGACCGCCTATAGTCTGAAACCCCGCAGAGTGGACACAAGTGTCCGGGGACTTGGACATAAAGTCTGTGTGCGCGCCCTTCCAGAGAGAGCGCGGCCGGCGCCCGGGAAGGCGAGCCTCTTCCAGGGTGCCCAGGAGGGGGCTGCACCCGGCCGCGCGGTCCCCTCGGTTCCGGGGTGTCCACTCGGCTCCCGGCACCCCCAGACTCACCGTGAAGCAGGAGGGCCGGGAACAGGGATGTGAGCAGGAGGCGGCGCACACAGGACATCTCCAGGCCTCCTCCGGGGCCGCCCGCGCGCGCCGCACCGCCCGCCGTCCGGGGACCCAGCTTCCCGGGACCCGCCTGCAGCCCGGGCGGCGCGGCCCGGCCGCGCGGGGACAGGGCCAGGCCCGCGCTTCAGGCGGCCGCGGCGCGCCCCATGCCCGGCCCGGCCCCTCCGCTCCCGGCCTCCCGTCCCGCGCCCGGCCCTGCGCGCCCGGCCGCCCCGTGCTCGCCCGGCCGCCGCCGCCGCTCCGCGCTGCACTGGCCACAGCCGCCGCAACCGCCGCAGCTCCTCTTCATATTTCCAGGGCGCCGCCGCGGGAAAGGGGCGGGCGGGGGCGGGGCCTGGACGGGGCGGAGCGATGTGGGGCGGGACGGGCCGTGGCCTGGACTGGGGCGGGACGGGGCCCGGACGGTGGGCGGGGCGATGTGGGGGGAGAGGCCTGGATCGGGCGGGGCGAGGCCTGGATGGGGGCGGGGAGGGCGGGGTCTGAACGGGGAGGGGCTATGCGGGGGCTGGGCTGGGTGGGGCGAGGTGATATGGGCGTGGGCGGGGCCTGGACCGGGCTGGGGATCCTCCCGGGACCCGGCTCAGGACTTGAAGGGTGCTGGGCACCGCCGCCCCTGCCCCGGCGCCCTCTGCACTTCTTCGCCCCCTGGCCCTCCCCTCCCCCTCCGTTGCCTCTGCTCTCTTCTTCCACTCCCCTCGCTGCCCTGCCCCGCCCTCCACTAGCCTCATCCCCTCTTAGCCTCCGGCTCCGGCCCCGTTCCTCCCCTCCTCCTCGGCCGCTCACTCTAGGACAGCTCCTCCTGCGAGGGGCTCACAGACCTACGCCCGGGCCCCCGCCGCCAAAGGAGGAAAAAGTGCCCTTCACCCTCTCTGCACCCACCCGGGGCAGCTCTGGACCCCTGTCTTCCCTCCACTCACAGGGGAGGATTCCCCACTTGTAAAAGGCGTTCCAAAAGGGGTGGGGACGCTGCAAGGCCCAGGTCTCCAGCGGGTCGGAGAGAGGTCCGCGTGCCAAGCTTGGGGCGTGTGTGTGTGTGGCCCGCGCGCACGTGAGAACGAGGGAAAGGAGAGGAGAGAAGAGACGGCAGAAAAGAGAAGAGGTTTCCACCGCACGGGTGGGGATGCTGAGCGCCGCGTCCTGACGCCGGGTTCCCGAGCGCAGGAGCCCGGCCGCAGGCCCCAGCTGACCCAGGAAGGGGTGCAGGGCCCCCTCCACCCTCCCCTTCCAGGAGGCAGGACTCGTTGGGACACGGGAGAAATCTCAGAGGCCCCCTTCCCCGATCCCTCCTCCCTCCCAGCCCAAAGCTTGGTTCTGTTTAAGGTTTGTCAGTCTTGGGGAGTTCAGTTTTACATGGGCGTTGAAGACCCAAAGGCAGGGACAGTCTCCATCAGTCCATTCCAGGCGCTGGTTTCAGTCAAGGCGCCGCCTCCCCTGCTGACGGAGGTGCCCGGCGCGCTCCGATGAATCTGGAGGGCTCTCCTCCAGGAGGGTTTGTCAGTAGGGAAGGCTGAATGTCACCTCCTCACGCTGGCTGAGGAGCAGCCAGGGACCACGTGGAATCAGGAGAACATTTCTGTACTCTGCTGGTGTTTTTCATAAATAAAATACTTAAAAAAGAATGCCTGATTTCCAAGAGAGTTTTCTGTCCCTTTGAACAATGTAGTAATTCAACTCTTTGTGCTGTAGACTTTCAAAACTAGCTGGACATTAGCATCTGCGTAAAACAGTAAAATGGATGAGAATACATGTGACAGTTGCCCTTTTTTTTTTTCCTGAGAAAGCCACAGGTCTTTTGATGTGATGGTGCTGACACTGTTCGAGGTGCTTTAGTTTTTATTACCATCAGTATCATCTTTCCATCTTTAATATGCGGGATTGCAACATGCACCACCTGCCTACCTCACAAGGATGCTGTGAGGATTACGGGCTGATGTTTGCAAATCTGGCAGATGAAAGACTCCGTGTGTGAGAGAAGAGACGGTTGGTGTCATAAAACCTAGGAGCAGGAGAGTATCTGAGTTGGGCTTGCTGTGCAGCATCTCTCCGGACCAACTCTTCCCAATCACATGCTTGCCTCTTACTAGGTTTGGGTATCAGATTATGACCTGTGGGATTTGAATGTTGCCCAAGGGTCAGTTGGGTTTAAAGCAGGAACTTGAATTTCTCGTGAATGCTGGGCAGTTGGGAATGATGTAAACAGCATATTTGGCTGCTTAAACAGAACTTAGCCTTGTCACCAAGAACATCTAGTGGGCGATGTCTACTTTTCTATGCGTTTCGTCATTGGATGCCTTTTAGTCTATCAGGGAATATTTGAAACAAACAAATGACACGAGAGAGTGCTGGGGTGGTGTGTTTATGTACAAGCAACTGGGCCGATCGTCACTGAAATGTGAAGGTCATTCATCACATGTTAGCAGAACAATTAGGTAATACACTTACATAAATGATTATTTGATCTTGTTATTTAAAAGAAGAAGAAAACCAACAGGCCCGCCATAATTTGGTGTCAGCTTGACAATTAAGTTGATTCCATTTTTGTTTTTCCAACTGGTTTTACTGGTGTAGTAGAAACAGAGCCAGAATGATGTCACCAGTTTGAAATTTGTTTTGCCAGTTTATTTTCCACACGTGGTGTCATAGCTTTAAATGCTCGACCCTCAACATCCAGCCAGAGTCGCGGCTCTCAGAAATTCCTTCACTGCCTTGTGCCTGTCTGGAAGGGGAGACTCGTTCTCGATATAGGTTTCACTTTCTGCATTATATTTTATGTTTGCTGTTAGTGTACTCACTTCTGGAAGAGAATAATGGAAAAAAAACCCAAAACAGTTTAAGTTTGTCTTAGAGTGATTACATGTGGATACATGCTTAGAGTAGCAGAATTGGGAGGACGGCATTCCCAGGCAGGAAGTAAGGTGGTTATGAGCTGCTCAGAATCTGGCCCCCTGAAACCAGCACAAGGAACTTCCCTGGGCCACTTGTAAGGACCAAGTCTTGAGCAGGTCCTGGTGATGATAGGAGAGTCCCAGGCAGGGGCAGCTGGACAAGATGCCCTTAGCAGCATCGGCAAGCATGCTAGACTATACGGAGCTACTGGTAAATAACTTTTGTCATGGTGATGGGGAAGGAGAAACACAAAGGGGCTGATTCCCAGCCACAAAGCAAATCAGAGGCACACTTGGAGCCCCATGATTGTTCAGTCACCAGCTCACAAGGCTGCTCACATGGTTACCAAGTTGTCTTTTCCCATGAACACTGCAGATCCTAAGAGCCTCTATAATTGGCTCAGTCTTTGAGAACCAGCCCTTTGCTCTCCCCCAGTAACTCTGGATCATGAGGAAATTTTCCGGGATGTATTGTGCTGGGCACAGAGCTCGGGTGCTCACCTTGGCTTGATTTTCTTGGAAGGGTGTCTTGATTTTTAGGGAGCACAGAGCAGTAGACAAGCTCGATTTCACCATTATCTTGAGAGACACAAGGACCAAAGTCCTTTAAAACCTGTGCTGCAATTTGGTTTCCTAGTGCAGCCTGTGAAATTGATCTAAGGGCGTGCAATCCTGCAAGGCATTTGGAATTTCAGAGATCCCAGGCCTTTTGGTTCGTGAACAAAATGATAGTTTTAAGAAGGGTCAGAGGAATTAAAACATCAATTCCAAAATGTGTCCAACTGTGAATATGGTTGAAAGCATTATCCTGCCTCTGTGTCCTCAGAGGATGGGCAATGGCACCGGGAGTAGACTTTTCTCAAAACTTGGTAGATGTCAGCTCCAAGCCCGTGACACCATGGTGATTCCTTGGGACGGTAAGGGTCTGCGGGACAGGAATGGTGCTGGGTCACCTCTCCACTGCTTTCAGCACCTGACCCAGTGCTTCCAGTGTATTGCTCACAGCAGAGCTTAAGTAAATGATAAAGACATTAAATTTGAAAAATCCTATACAGCTTCCTCAGAGGCAGAACTAATAAAATTATCCTGAGGAGTCCTTAGAAAGGGATGTCCTCTGGGTTATATTTTTAAAATACATTAATTAGAACAACTCTATTTTGAAAATAACATGCAGTTTAGATGCATCTGTGAGTGGCACGGTCTTCTGAGCTTAAGAAATTAAAGGTTACATTCCATTTTATACTCATGGTGGTTATCAGAGAAAACCAGTCAAATGTTTGTGAGCTTAGTGTCTGTTCATTCCTCCATCCATCCATCCATCCATCCATCAACATGTACTAACCAACTGCCAAGTGGATACTTATGTACAATGTCTGAAAATAGGGACAGATGTGGATGAGGGTGATTCAGTCTAACCAAGTTTGTTTGGGGAGCTGGTGACAAGACTGAGAGCCCTTCCCACTGAAAGAAAATACGAGCTCACCCAGGGGCAGGAGACAATAAATGACTTCAGTAGCGTTTTTGTCTGTACTTTTATGTCCTCTTATAATATTTTTTCCTGTAGGGCTGCTTGCCTTGTATGTCCAACTGCTTTATCTGCTTCACTAGATCATTTGCCTCTTTGAGAGCAGGAAGAAAATTGGGTATTATGTTACATCTCCTCCCCCGGCCCCTTCACAAGTCTTTCCATAAAGGGCATTTGTTGGGCTGGTCTATGAGGCAGGATAAGATCAGAGCATCAAGAAAGAGTCTCTATGAGGCTGACACCACCCTCCACCACTGCAGCACACAACGACAGAAACAGGGGGACACAGAAGGGCTGGCATTCAACCCCGGCGCGCCTGAGGTTGTCAGTGTGCTCGTAGCAGTGCTCAGACATGCTTGACAAATGAGAGACAGGATGGTGCTCTGGTCAAATCCCTACAGGAACTTGGGCGAGCTACTTAACACGGCTGTGAGATGGAAGTAATAGGAGCATGAACCTGCACACCGTCCAGCGCTGTGTAAGCGTGCCCTAAAAATAACCCTCCGACACCGAGCACTGTAGGCTGGACCACCCGGCACAACTGCCCCCCAAAATCTATTTTTGGTGGGGGAGGGTGTTAAAAAGACTCAGCTACTACAATGGCTTGTGGCCCTCCAAAGGGTGAAATGTGCATCACAGGTGAACTGTATATCCACATTACCTACAACTTAATGGGGGAGGAGGGGGCAATTAGGAATAAATGTCTAAGAAAGCCCCTGGGGGGGCAACAGTGAGAAAACGTTTGAGAAACACTGTGTGAAAACAATAAATTATAAGATGACTCCTATTATAATTAATCATATATCAAATATGTACAATAACATCATTTCTTTAATTCACTAGGTATGTTTTGATTATATGAAACCAAATATATTTCATTTCAACTGGCCATCTGGAGTGGCCTTTTCCCATCTGGTTACATCATCATAACATCACATTCAATGTTGTTTATCTTTGATTTAAATACTTCAGCTATTACTAATCTCTTTTTACAGAGGGGAAAACTAAGGCCAAAGAAATTCAGTCATTTGCCTAAAAGTCACACAACTTTATAGGGGTAGAGTCAGTAGGTTTTCTAACTCCCAGGAAGGTACTGTTTTCAGCTCTAAGCCTGTGCCATAAATAAACACCTACGTACATATATACATGCATACATACATTTTACCTCTCAGAAGTAGATTTATTTCTGAGTTCTGAGACATTCAAGCTCAAAGGTAAGGCTAGACAGGCTATCTGGACATTTATTGCAGTTGGTATCTGGGTGCTTGGGGCTGCGGTTTACTGTTTTATCTGTCAAATATCCAAGCAGCTTAGTTTTTAGAGCAGATTGTTGCAATGTGTAAAACAGGCAGGTTGACCAGATGGTCACTGAAAGGCTGCCCGCCACTATGAGTCTCCAAACGTAGAAGGTGCATGTCTGTGTTGTCGTGGCTTTGGTTGTGTGTGTCAGAGTGACGAGCTGTGTAGGCCTGGCCACATGCAATCACATTCCATCTACCTGAAACCCAGCTCTCCAAGGCAGGGCTGAGCTGAAACAAAACATTCCTGTGGTCCCCAAGTTCAGCATTGCCAAGTCCACGGTGGTGCTTAATCTCCACATTTGTGTAACACGTTGTAATTCTCAAAAGACTTTCAAAGGCACAGTCTCCTTTTGATCTTCATGCAGTTTTGTGAAGGCCAGAGGACAGCCAGGGCTGTTCTGACTTAGACACGTGAACTGGAGATTGGAGAGGTTTACCATGTCTGTGCTAATATCTCCCACTGACACTCAACACTCGGCAATGTTACCTCTCTGCACATGGACACTGTGTATTTTATTCATGTTGGACCACATCAGGCCCTAACTTCGAGTCTGTTTTCTTGTACAGATTTTAGTGTCTTTGCTGCCTCTATCCTTACAAAGACAGCAGGGGGGGAGACTTTTATAAACAGACACAAGCGTTCACAAAGGCCCCAGAGTTCAGTCGAAAATAAATAACCATATCCACCTAGGAAAACTACCTGCATATATAATTTGTTTTCTCAGATTTTGTCTCTAGATTTTTCATCTGCTTCAGCCCAGTGCCTGAGTTAGTAGCTCTTCACTGACTCCCAACTGGTGGGATGAAACAAAATGTTCTACTGTAAAGGACTCCTAGAGTTCCGTGAAGAGCCTCCAATACTCCGGCAAATCAGGGTGGAAAATAGACAGAGTTAAGTGTACCAACCGGGCTCACAGAACAAGAAGCCAATGTGATGCTAAGCTCACCCAGAACAAAGGGGCAGGCGTGTTTAGGACGATTCTCCGGGTGTAAGAGTCTGACTCTCTTGGTTGGCTGACCCTTCATCAGTGGGGGTGGCCTTAGGGCTGCGGGGCAGGATTGCTTGCACCTCGAGGACAGCTGCAAGGTCACCGTGACACGAGCATCTGCAGGCGCTCCCGAGATGAAGCAGGGGGTCGGGCCCGTGGTGGGGCTGTCGGCATCTAGGCCAGACCTCGCTTCTCTCATCTTGGAACGCAAGCAGGGTGGACAGCTCCAAAGCTGTCAGAAGTGAAACGACTGACCATAAAGCGGGTGGGAGAAACGCCAGGCGGGTCCTCTTACCCTCGGGGGGTGGCATCTACCCCTGATGGGTTCAGAGCTATGAGGAGACTGAGGCCCCTTGAAGTCAGACTTTCCCAATTTCCCAAGAGCTGGGGACAAGACCCCAGGTCCCCCCACCTCATTTCAGAGTATCCTCACTTCCACTCTGTGTTTCAGAACCATGCTTCCTGTCTCGGAGTGATTCAAAACTCGGAAAGCAGGACTTTGAGGCATTATGTTTGTTAAATTAATTGTAGTTTGGCTTTCCTCTTAAATTTATATCCTGCATCACTACTTTCCTTCATTGCATCACTTCTGCCCTTGCTGCTTCTGGAGATACGTTAGGTTCTCCTGCCCTTGTATCCAAATATTTTCTACTTGATAGCAAGCTCCTGGTTTACAATCACTTTATCAATTTTTCCCTCCTTTGGCACGAGGGAATGACATTTTAATTCAGCCTCTTTCAGTTCAGAATCAAGGACGTCCGCAGCTAGGGCATGCCCATGAGCTACGGAAAACGTATAACCCAAGGCGACAGCGGTTGGTTGCTTGTTTAATGCCCATCATGCCTTTGATTTGGCTTCAGCAACATTTTATTTGGGGTGGAAATTTGACCAGCCAAAACACCCCACTTCCCAGTGTCCTGGCAGAGAGGAGGGCGAGGAGACTTCAGTCCACAGCAGGCTAAGGTCTGGGACCCCCCCTCTGTCCCTGTTCTCGTTCCTCTGAGTGCGGAGCTCCAGCCGCACTGAATTAACTCACCCAAGTCTTATAACTGGTGAGTGGTGAGCTGTTAACCATCCCTACCTGCCCCACAAAGAAACTGAGTACCACGGGTGTTAACTGCCCAGGTTGGGAGGCTGCAAAGAGGCTGACCCAGGATTCGGATCCAGGCGTTCCTGATTGCAGATCTTAGGCTCCCCACTACACCCTGTGCTGGGCTCAACTGGTGATGCAGAGAATAAGCAGGGAGAGGGGAGAGCCTCGTCACGGGGGTGTGAGAGGAGCGGGGCCTCAGAGGACAGGAGCCTTTGACAGGTGTGCTCTTCCAGGAGATGCGGTACATACACACCTGCTAGCAGGGCAGCGAGGACCAGCAGAGCCCACGGGAGGTGAGGTGTGTGGAAACAGGTGGCCACTACCGGACACCCGGGAAAACAGTGCTCACACTGTGGGTTGGCCCCCAGCGCCCCGAGATTCTCCCACGTGCTGTGAACGCACAGTGCAAGGGAGGGGAATCACAGATGAGACACGTGTGGTCCCAAAGCCATGGGGCCTTTGCTCTTTCTGCTACCCTCTTCACACACAGACAGCAACACACATGCCCCACACACGCGCACACACACACTCCAAATATATGCAGCTTTGAGAATATTTCTGAAAATTAAAATCTCTGCAGTTACAAGTATAATCAAACGTGTATAGGAGTGATGGCTGGCAGATACCCTCCTGGTTTCCTAAAATCTCCCAGGAGGGTCCACTCAGCTCTATCCAGGACCCTCCTAAACAAGTGTGGTGAGAGGAGAGAGATCCACAGGGATCACTGCTAGTGATTTTCACGTTTTCAACGATGACAGAGGCAGGGTGGCCTCGTGTCTGGGGCAAAGGCCTCAGGTTCTGTCAGAGCAGATTTAATTTCTGCCTCCACCACCTACTGTCTGTGAGTCCTGGTGCAGCCCCAGCCTCAGGCTTCTCATCTGTGAATTGGTCATAATAGTGAAATTGTTACCTCTTGGGGCTGGAGGGTGGATTAGGGGTGTGAATTAGGTGAAGCACGAGCCTGGAGATCCTGGGAGGACCCTCATGGATGTTAAGGGCTAGGAAGCTGGAGGGGGCCTGAGGGGTCGCAGCTTGGGTTTCCTCCTTTACGTCCCCTGAATTCTGGGCCTCCTGTTATGACTATTACTGGGAGCAGAACCCACAGGCCAAGGGACAGCCTTCGTGTCCACTTTAAGTCATTTATTCATTAATATGCATTTATTTAGAACCCACGGTGTTTCAGGCACTGTCTACACAAGTGCACCACTATTTTCACCAGAAGAACACAGACAGGCACCGGATTAGGTGAGGGATCCTCGTAAGGATTCATTTCCTGCCTCCCTCTCCCTGGGGCTGCCCTGCTCAGCTCCCACCTGACTGGGCTTCCTTCCTTCACCCCCTCCTCAGAGACCCTCCTGTCCTCTGCCCTTCGTCCTTACCAAACAAGACTTGATCTCACAAAAGCATTCATACTAGACCATAAATAACAAGGCTAAAGAGCTAGCACTTAAGGTGCAGTTGACACCCAGCGCTGGATGGAAACGGGAAAGGCGGAATTTCCGGGCTGGGTTGGAAGCAACCACCTAGAGCCCGGGGCACCTCGTGAGCCTCTGTGCTTGTGTGGACAGGGCCACTCGCTCCCCTCGGGGGTGCGGGCGACAGGGTGGCGGGACTTGGCTTTGCTGTGTTTATTTTGAAATCCGGGGAAGCCAGATTTCTCTTTCATTTATGTTATGGCTCTGGTTGTTTTATTTATGATTTTTAGCTGGGGGTGGAGAATTTGGTAACACCAACGGGAGTGTCATTTTTGGGTTCTGGTCTGACTTGTCAAGGTTATCTAGTTCTCTTCTGTTTTCCATCTTATGTAATAGAAATTCAGCACCTGAATTATCTGAGCCATGAATCAGGTTGCAAAGCCCTCGCCTTTCCCACATGAGAGCAGAGGAAGAGAGGGACATGGCTCAGGTCTTTAGATTTGTGGGATGGAGGCTTCTCACACGAGCTGCCATGTTATCTTCTACGAGGTCCCGCTGGGGAACAGACCTGATGGACAGGGCGGCCCCCAAAAGCTCTGCCTGCTTTTCATTCCGTGCTTTGTCCTCTTGTCGTATCTTCCATTTCCTGGTGGCAATTTCTCCGTCGTCAGCAAGCTGGGGACCTGGGACTCCTGGTCTCTCTTCGCTGCTGGGCAGAGGCCTCACCCATGAGGCCTCCTATAATACGTGGGAAGTTGATGCATTTCAAGAGCTGGACCATGATCCCGTAATTGAATACACTGACGGCCTTTGTGTTGTCCAAGGACACTTCATGAAGTGGGAAAATGCTGATGCCACTTAACAGTGGCACTTTGGGTCAAGATGGACTTGGCAGGCGGTCCTCAAGGTGGGTCAACCACACTGCACGTGGGTATGGCGGCCCAAGACTGAAGAAAACTACTCTATTTCAGTACTACCTAAGGAAAATAGAAGGAGTCTATTTTTACATCTGGGACTTGGTACGGTAAGTGTCAGCTCTCACAAACTTATTTATAGCTCATTATGAAAATCAGTGTACCTGGCTTAAATGAATACACAAATAGGACAGAGTCTAACAGGCACCTTACGATAGCTTCTTTCCCTGATGGGAAGAGGTTTGCTGTTGGCAGGTGAGAGCAGAGGCATTTTCTTACCAGAGTTCCAAAGTGATTTTTCCCAATTTCTATTCCTTTTGGATACAAAACTCTTTGAAGCTAAAATAAATAGAAATAAAAGGACAGAAAACAAACTGTAAAACTAAAACCATTTCCCTGGGCTGCAGTAAGCTTTGTGACTCCTTAAGAAATAGGAAATGCAAAGAAAAGTTTAGTCGCACCGAGAGGTAGGCTATCCGTGTTTATTTAAGATATTCCCTTTGTTTATCTTCTTCTTTCAAAGTAGAACAACTTCTTCTCATAATATGAAGATGCAGGGTCTTCAGCTTATTCAGTTAATTTTATTTCAAGTGGAGACGGAAGTTGTTACAAAGGAGAAATGAAATAATTTAGCTTTAACGCGTTTGCCTTTGGGGGCCATGCAGTTTAACTTAAAGTTCATGAAGTATACCAAATGGCTAAAAACCAGCCTGCAATTACACACAATAATAACAGTATTAAACACCATAGTTCTTACTACACAATGAAGTCATCCTCAGGCAGCTGCTAAACAACCAGGCTCTGTGTGTGTGTGTGTGTGTGTGTGTGTGTGTGTGTGTGTGTGTGTGTGTGTGTGTGTGTGTGTGTGTGTGTGTGTGTTGCCTGCTTCCCACATTCACAGAATACACTCGGTAATATGAACAAAGTGGGGAAAAACAAACCAGTACTGGGCCAAGTGAATACTGCCAGCCAGCTGACAGTCTTCCGGGAGCATTCTGACACGGGCATTCATACAAAAAGGGAAAATATTAAAACCATATCGTGCAGAACCGGCTAGTCTTATGAAGTGTGGACGGTGTCATTGGTTAGACAACACGGTTCTGTAACACCAAACCAAGCCATGTGCTGGACAAGCCCAGGGCCAGGGAGGCGGGACTGGGGCTGTTGTCTGCGCTCAATGAGCTCTCAGTGCCCTGACCTTCTGTGTCCCAACTCCATGGTGGCATCGCCCAGCCTCGAGACAGATGACAAGTGACGTGCTGCGTTAGGTAGCACCGATGTGAGCTAGACTGCCCGGGAGGCTGTTGACCAGACGCTGAGGAGGATTCTGAGTGTCTCCTGGTGAGCATTCCTGAGATAAGACACCGGTGGCCTTAGTCACGACACGCTCCCGGGGGAGAGCCCCACAGACTCGAAGGGTGGAAACAGGCTTCTCTTCTGTTACTTAAGGCCATTCCTCAGGGCCGATGGTAACCGTTCGCCTTGACCTTGAAATCACCTCTTTGAACTAATTGTACGAGCGAGGGTTCTCAGCTGGGAAGCAACACAGACCAACTTTAGCTGATTTCAACAGAAAGCACGGACTGCTCTGGTAAAGTCATGGCCACTTGCTGTCACGGGACCAGACAGTGCAGACGGCCCCGTGGACGCCAGGACCCTGGACTCTGGGAGCGGCCGCTGGAGCAGCTGCCCGACATACCTGAAGGGGGACTGCCAGCCCTGCGGCCCCACCACTCCACAGTGCTCTCCCAGGGGACCCATGTCACCAGGTGCTGCAGCTACAAACCCAGGGTGGGTGGGTTGGATTGGCGTCCCTGAGACTCTTGAACTTCCTCTTGGGGAAGGATGGGCATGTCTGCTACGATTCTGCCCCGGGGGTCAGGGATCAGAGGATTCCAGCACCGGGATCTGGGGCTCAAGGAGCAGGAGTGTTTGAGGACCGCGGGTGGCTGGACTCTGACATTCTGGCCGATCTACCTGGAACGGTCTCTGCCTTCCCGGAACTGGGTGGGTGTGTGTGTGTGGGAGGGGGTCTCCTTGTAGAGGCAGTTGGGGGTTAAACGAGGGAACACACATTGGGAATAGAAAGCCATGTGGGGTGTGAACATGGAAGACGCCCTGGGTGTTGGGGAGAGAGGATCCTGGGAGAACTGGCTTCATCCCGAGTAGGGCCGGCAGCCTGGTCGCTGGGAGGTCAGCTCAGAACACGTGGTTCCGGTCCCGTGGCTCCAGCATCCCTAGGCCCCAACCCTGGGGGCTGCTGAGGGTTGAGGAAGCTCCTCGTGCCACCACCCCCCGCCTCCCGTGCTCAAGGAACGTCTGCTCCTGCAGAAGCCCAGGGAGGCCCAGAAAGGCCAAGCACTTTCCCTGTCCCCGGGCCCATGACGCACAGAGGAAAGAGTTTCCAACCTCAACAGTCTCGGGTGTAACTGGCACGTGTGGATTTTACATCCCACCACGTGGCGATGCCTCTCCCCAGACCTGAGATCGGAGACAGGAGGGTAGACACATGAACACGGTTGGGAAAAACACTCAGAGCGTACGTGTGCCCCCCCATTGCCCTCGGGGGGCAGGAAGAAAACAGCGGCATTTCTGCCTACTTTTGTTTTTATGTTAGATTTTCAAAGAAGCATAGTCCATCATGAAGCAAAAAGATACTGTTTATGCCATTAATAATGTTCAGGATTGTTTAGTTTATCCTCTCTTCATCCTTTAAAAAATCATAGTCTTGGGGCTTCCTTGGTGGCGCAGTGGTTAAGAATCCACCTGCCAATGCAGGGGACACGGGTTCGAGCCCTGGTCCGGGAAGATCCCACGTGCCACGGAGCAACTAAGCCCATGCACCACAACTACTGAGCCTGCACTCCAGAGCCCATGAGCCACAACTACTGAGCCTGCTTGCCACAACTACTGAAGCCCACGTGCCTAGAGCCCGAGCTCTGCAACAAGAGCCACCACAATGAGAAGTCTGTGCACCACAACGAAGAGCAGCCCCCGCTCGCTGCAACTAGAGAAAGCCTGTGTGCAGCAACGAAGACCCAACGCAGCCAAAAATAAATACATTAAATAAATAAATTTATAAAAAAGAGAAAAAAATCATAGTCTTTGTGTATGTTTTATTAAGGATAGAGTGATTTTTTTTAACAATAAGGGGTATGTGATCAAAAATGTTGAGCCCTCAGCTCTAGATGTTTTATAAAATCGGAAGAAATTGGATCCCTTCCTTCAGGCAAGGAAAATGGAAGATGAGCCTCTCTCCATTGGGTGGAGGCTGCTTTCTTTGCACCATACAAAGCTAAATTTAAAACCTCGAGGGGATTACTGAACTTTGCTAATTTTGTCTCAGATAAAAAGTTAAGGACAAAGCTTAAAGTATTAACTAGAGAAAGTGTGTATAATGTCACCTGTTGAACTCTTCATAAATATATTGACTATTAAGTTTTTTAAAAACATTACCTGAAAAGCAGGTGTCAAAAATAGCTGGTAGCAGTAAATTAATAATTATGAAACAGAAACTGTTGACCAATTGAATATAGTAAAAGGAATTCTAGCCTGTTTCATTTAATTTCCATGTCTCTTAAATGACTCCTTTTCAGCTTCTAATTTGGATACATTTTCCATAAGGGTTTACTAAATAATGTCAGAGCTTTGTGGTTTTTTTTTAAGGATTCTTATAAATGATATGCTCTAAAGTGGAAGTTTGGGGAATGTTTATGCCACATTAACTTTATCGCAAAGATTCATGTATTCTACATGATCAGTGAAATCTGGTTATTTTAATTTAGCGCTTTATGAGTAACGTTTTACTTGATTTTAAATAAAGAATGCTATGGAGCCAGTGATACAGCAGCATTTGGGTCTTTTGCCTATTTACCTGCTCACTTTTGATCCATCAACACATTGTCACTTCCAGCTAGTTTTTCGTGAATTACCACCCATATCAATACGTTCTTTTCACATCATGACTCTGAATATAGCTGAACTGGAGAGGCATGAAATATCTGGTCTGTTCAACTTCTCCGCACAAAGCTAAATTAAAAAGGAATGCAATGCAAGATAATACAGAAATTTACAGTTGTTACTGAACAATTCCTGAAATATCTAATCATCTGTAATGAACCCACCACTGTTTCGGTAATGAACAAATAAGTAAATGAATAAGTGAAATTGCTCATCTGATGCACTGTAAATATAGAACATTTTCTGCATGAACTATAGTGTAGGTAATCACTTGACTGTATATGGGTTTATTTTGTGTCTATCCAGCAAAATGGCACAGATCAGCTATTTCAACAAATATGATCAACAAAGATCGGTTACAGTGAACAGATTCCGAACAAAATCCCAAACTTCATTATTAATGGCTTGAAGATAATTTAAAAATGCACTTTCCTACTTATTGACTTAAAACCCTTCTACTTAATTTTGACTCTAAATTTTGCGAGTCCTTCAGAATCCCAGGGCCCTGGCATGGGGTCTGCTTCCTACTGAGTGTCGGGGACGTCTTGCCCCAATTGCTTCCAGACGTCTTCCCTCACTCACACCAGCAACTCGCCAACATGTGCACTTCTTTTGGGCGGGGTGTAATCCTTTTTGAATCAGAGTTTGTTTTTTCAATATTCAGGGTATGAAACTGGACTACGAAAACTTGGGCATTTGACGTTGTCCAAATCCCATCTCTTCGTATGTATCTGATGAACGTTAATGATTTGTTTTAGGTTTTCTTCCAATGATTTACTTTAAGAAAGCTTCCCAAATGCATGCTCTTTCAAGACAATACGGTATAAAACATACATCTGAAATGTCACATGTGGCTTGCTGAAAACAATTATGTTTCTTCATTGGAAGTTTTTTTCTTTTTCCATAGTTTCACTGACTCTTAAAATGTCAAGGAAAAATTCTAGGAAAAAAAAATCAGTTAAATTACATTCACATGAACAATAACAAGCTGTCTCGGAAGGCAGAATGATTTGACCACAACATATACATACCGGTATCCATGTAAATGCACACACACACACACGTGTACAGCTGTGTATGCTCAGATCTCTGTCTTCAGGCACCCACCGACGGCAATCATAAACTTTGAAGATTAAGTCTATTTCAAAAAAAGAAAAAAAAACTATAAAGGAGAAGAAAGCTTTGAAACATGTCTGTAAACCATGTGAAACGCATTTAGGTTTTTCAAAGAGAACTGAAGGCTTTCAATTTCAACAGAAGTAAATTGCTGTCATTATTAATAGCAGGCATGTGGCGGTGGTTTTAATTGAGACCAAAAGTATACAAAGACAGTGTGGGCTCAGAGGCTGTAAAATATTCAAAATCAATTTTTAGTCCCCTAGAGGGTTTTTTTTTTTTTTAATGTCTAAAACTTCAATGTGTAGCCTTAGAGCTCAAGGGATAAGATATTGTGAAAAGTAGTGATAATCCTTTGATCACAAAAAGAATGTCTATCATTATGATTAAATGAGGGGAGATAAGACCCATGGCTTTTAATGAGAATTAGGGCAAAATTCACCCTTACAGACGCTTCCGGGCGTCGTGTGGACACCTGCTCCTTTGTCATTTTCCCACATTCTTTCCCCAGGGATTACACACTTCTCTGCAACGTGGTTTGACTTAGGAAACTAAATATAATTTAATAAGTCTGCTGCCTTAATAAAAGAGTTAATAAAACTGCCAAGGACTTATAAATATAAACTGATATTACCTGGAGAGTAGTAGAAAGTGGCAATGCTGTCTTCAAAGAACTTCTCGGCTGAGAAGGTAGATTTCTGCCAATAATTGCACTCGAGTGTCATGAGTTGATATTAAAAACGCGGCCAGGGACTTCCCTGGTGGCGCAGTGGTTAAGAATCCGCCTGCCAATGCAGGGGACATGGGTTCGATCCCTGGTCCGGGAAGATCCCACATGCCACCGAGCAAATAAGCCCATGCGCCACAACTACTGAGCCTGCTCTCTAGAGCCACAACTACTGAGTGTGTATGCCACAATTACTGAAGCCCACGTGCCTAGAGCTTGTGCTCTGCAACAAGAGAAGCCACCGCAATGAGAAGCCTGTGCACCACAACAAAGAGTAGCCCCCACTCGCCGCAACTACAGAAAGCCCGCATGCAGCAACGAAGACCCAACGCAGCCAAAAATAAATAAATAAATTAAATAACATTAAAAAAAAAAAAACGTGGCCAGGCTCAAAGTAAGGCAGACATCGCAGGGGGTTGGCGAGGCTGCTGGAGAGGGGTCCCTGCTTGGGGAGGGTTTCTGGGGCACTGGTTCTCACCCTTCAGGTCCATCGGAATCCCTGGGGGACTTGTCATAACACAGATTTCTGAATCAGTAGGTCTGGGGTGGGGTCCAAGGATTCTTATTTCTGACAAGGTCCCAGGGGATGCTAAAGCTGCTGGTTGGAGCCCACCCTTTGAGAAGGTGCCCACCTGCCATCCCAGGGGATGAGATGTGGGCTGGGTTTTGTAGGAGGAGAAAGAGGACCATTCTCAGCTCATACAATACGAGCGGTGACAGCCCAGAGGGAGTTTTCGGGGAGCTGTACATAGTGGTAGGGAGACCAGTCGTCCTGGTTTTCCAGGGACTGAAATTTTCCCGGGAAGCACAACTAAAACAGGACAGTCCTGGGCGAACCTGACAGGTTGTTCACCTGGGAAACGCAGGGGATACGGCCAGAGAGGTGGGCGTCATTCACCCCTGGTCAAGAGGCTATAACTGACCAGGAAGCCACGAGCAGCCATCAGAGGGGCTTCAGCAGAGGAGGAGCATAATAAGGTTACATTTTAGGAAAATGACTCTGAAAATCGTGTGGATGACAGACAAGTAGAGGGAGAAACGCAGGCAGGGGATTCAATGAATTCAGGGAGAAAGGCAAGGTGTTTGCGGTGTGACGTGTGAGGAGGCAAAGATGCACGTGTGCTAAGACACAGAGTTCGTCGGACTCGGTGACCCTGAAGAAATTCTCAAATGCTTGATATGGTGTTTCTTAACGTCCTCATTGCTGGTGGTAGCAGTGTCTGTGCTGCGGTCTTTGTAGGAGCCTTGATGAGAAGCTGTTTGCAGCAGCTGTGCTCAGAGCGTCTGTTTGGTCCCCGACTTCCCTCAAGGAGGGAACATCCTGCCTCGTGTCAGGGGTCGAACATGATCTGTTCTGTTTCGTTCATGGATTTTTCCCCTCCCTGGTCCTGGGCACGCCCGTTCTCTCTGGTCTTTGCTCCGGATTCCGCATCAGTAAGGCCAGCTGCATTCCTGGCCTCTGCCCATCTTCAGGGGTACACGACAGTGACTAATTATGATTTTTAAATGAATGTGTGTTGCTCGAAATTAATCCCTTCTCCCTTTTTGGCTCCACTGAGAGATAGCACCTCCAAACTCCATCTCTGTGCGCTGTGCTGACCAGGGGGTGTTTCCAGGCAGGATGAGCAGCACCTTCTCCTAAACATCTCTGCTGATTGGACATAATTCCCAAGTTTCAGCATGAGTCAGCCAGCCTGATAAGAGCTCGGTGCCATTTCTAAACGACTGCTGTGCAAACAGGGGCCAAGCAGGCTTTCGGCTTTTCTCTAGGGTTAACAGGTTTAAAACGCAGGAAGAGGGGAGTGTCTTGGAAATGGCTGTGTGCAGGGTGACCAGCACGGGGACAGCCCCTTCCCCTCCTCAAGAGGAGACCAGACACTTGCTACCCAAACAGACATTTCCAGTGGCTCTTGGGCACCTTTGCTTGGCTTATTGCAAGAGGTGTGTCCTGCAGTTTCCCTGGGAAAAGGCTGCTGGAGATTGGGCAAAGGGTGGAGGTTGGCAGGTTCATCTTTAGGGCTTAATTATCCTCTGCCCCTCTCCTTTCAAGGCCATGCTGCTCCCCACCCCAGTGGAGACAGACGCCTCCTGCTGCCCCCAGGCTGTGATGGGAGCCCTCCCACGCTAGCCCACCTCACACGTGCCTGATATTTCAGCCTTATCACTACACTCCTCAGGGGCCAAAATCAGTGAGTTGAGCCTATGACGTGAGCCAGGGGCCTTTCAGAGGAGCGTTTGGCAAAAAATTCTCACCTGAAGGAAATTACTCGTAGGGTCCCCATCTCCACCTTATCCTTCCATCCCTCTGTCCCTTAGTTCTTTTTTTATTTTAATTTTATTGGAGCACAGTTGATTTACAATGTTGTGTTAGTTTCAGGTGTACAGCAAAGTGATTCAGCTATACATATACATATAGCCATTCTTTTTCAGATTCTTTTGTCATATAGGTTATCACAGAGCATTGAGTAGAGTTCCCTGTGCTCTACAGTAGGTCCCTGTTGGTTATCCTCTGCCCCTTAGCTCTTCATTGACATCTGTTCTCAAACTGACCTCCTTTTGTGTGATACTCAAGCTTTGGGGCCTCCAGTTTGCAAAGACCTGCTCCCTGGCCAATGCTGCTTCCACCCCCATCTCTGCTCCCTCGCATTCTCAACCTCCCAGTGTCCCCAGCCCCAGGCTCCTCCGACCTTGGTACTGCTGCCCCTCGCTCAGTACAGGTGCCAGCCCACCTCTGCCATCCCTCTGGGCTTGGTGTTTCAGCCACCAGCAATTTGAAACACGATTTGATAAATGAATCCAAGTGGATGTAACCATAGTTGATAATTCAAAAGGATGACAATTTTGGACAAGCTGGTGACTTTTTCTGTCCTTCAAATCTCACCATGTCTGCTTGTCTGTGGGTCTAGTCCTGCGCCTGTGGGAACAGCTTTTAAGTCGACTATCAGAGTATACAGCCTTCTCCCTCCTGATCCACCAATTTTTCACCTCCTGAAGCCAATTTTTTTTCCTTTAAGAATAACTACTTTATACTTTTTGTGAAAATGATTGATAATCGTTGTAAAAAGTCACACAATGCAGAAAAATACAAAGAGAGGAAAAAAATCACCCCAAACCTTGTCACAAAGAATTAGGTGTCATTATCATTATGTGAATACATTTCCAGCCATATTTCCATGAATAGATACCAATGAAAACATAGGCTGACTTAACAGTATCGTCTTATAAACATGGTATCGTGCTGTGCATCCTACTTTTAAAAAAATAATTTAATTTTCCCTAAATTAAGCAGAAATCTATGTAAAACGGAGGGATTTTGGGAATTGAGATCAATGTTTTTTTCTCCACAAAAGATTCTTCATAATTAACGAAAAAGATCAGGAAAACGTTGTGGTAGGAGGCGTTAGTTGTTATAAAGAACGTTTCATTTTTAGGTAGGGTCGATCCACTTTTGTGAAAAATGGGACATGAATACTTTTACTATCCCCCTGCCTCCTCTTTTTTTTTTTTTTTTTAACATCTTTATTGGAGTATAATTGCTTTACAATGGTGTGTTAGTTTCTGCTTTATAACAAAGTGAATCAGTCATACATAAACATATGTTCCCATATGTCTTCCCTGTTGCGTCTCCCTCCCTCCCACCCTCCCTATCCCACCCCTCCAGGCTGTCACAAAGCACCGAGCCAATATCCCTGTGCCATGCGGCTGCTTCCCACTAGCTATCTACCTTACTACGTTTGTTAGTGTGTATATGCCCATGACTCTCTCTCGCCCTGTCAGCTCACCCTTCCCCCTCCCCATAACCTCAAGTCCGTTCTCTAGGAGGTCTGTGTCTTTATTCCTGCTTTACCCCTAGGTTCTTCATGACATTTTTTTTTCTTAAATTCCATATATATGTGTTAGCATACGGTATTTGTCTTTTTCTTTCTGACTTACTTCACTCTGTATGACAGACTCTAGGTCTATCCACCTCATTACAAATAGTTCAATTTCGTTTCTTTTTATGGCTGAGTAATATTCCATTGTATATATGTGCCACATCTTCTTTATCCATTCATCCGATGACGGGCACTTAGGTTGTTTCCATCTCCGGGCTATTGTAAATAGAGCTGCAATGAACATTTTGGTACATGACTCTTTTTGAATTTTGGTTTTCTCAGGGTATATGCCCAGTAGTGGGATTGCTGGGTCATATGGTAGTTCTATTTGTAGTTTTTTAAGGAACCTCCATACTGTTCTCCATAGTGGCTGAACCAATTCACATTCCCACCAGCCTGCCTCCTCTTTCATGTCGTTTTGTGATTCTAAGTTTTAGAACATTTATATTTCATGTTGTAACCATGGGTTGTTGAGCACAGCTCTCTTTGTAAACAATTTCTTTCTCACCGTTAGTTCTTTTATTATTCCTTGTTCTATTCCTTGTTTCTTTATTTTGATTTATCCCTTGGTTGGCTGGATTTCATTCTCAAATGCTTGAAAGGAAAACTTGGCTGGATATCATATTCCTGGATCACTTTCCCTTAGAATCCGTAAACATCGCTCCACTATTTTCTGGCACGAAATGTTAGACCTCAGTTTCTCTGTTTATGCCTTGGTTGCATCAATACATAGTTTTTCAAGAAGGACTCTAGGGTGCTGTATTTCTCTGGTCCTTTCATGTTGGGGACGTTTTAGACTTGAATGCATCTCGGTTGGGTGTAGCATCCTTGGATCACGTTAGCTTCCCCTTATAACATTGCTCCACTCTTTTTTGGCTTTAATATTGCTGTGGACAAGCCTGAGGCTGGCCAGATGCTCCCTAGAAGATTCTCTACTTGGACAACTGACGAATTATTGATTTTCTCCAGGAAAGTTAATAACAACCAGGATAAGTCTCAATAGTCATAATTTTTGTATTGATTCTCTGAAAAATATGCCCCCATGATCCGGAGTTTCTCTTCTCCCTGCATTTCAGGAAAACGCTTTTCATGATATGTTTTTGAGTGCCTTTTAGTTTTCCACTGGCTGACTTTTTTCTTAAGGACGCTAACTTTTATCTATTACGTTGTTCTTGTTGTAAGTGATTTGTCTTTTTCCTTTGCATTTACTCTGATAATATGAAACCATTCTTTAATGTTAGTAATTGATTTCTGATCTTAAGTATTTTGTTTCTTGCTGTTTCTAATCTATTTCTTGGTTCCGTAATGGTATTATTTCCATGCTCAATTTATTTCTGCAGCTTTACAATTCTATAATCCTCTATCTGTGTTCTTTTTCAAATCCTATCTTGCTTATTATTTTATGGAGCGCTTTTCAGTGTTAAAGCAGTGATTTTATGTGCAGAGAAGATGATTTATGAGTTGTTTGGCTTCACATGAATATCTGGCTGATTCAAATGGCAAATGTTAAAATCAAATTTCAAGACTTCAGATGTAACGCACACATCTTATCATTCTGTTTATAAATGTAAATCAACACAAATAATTAATCTTATAAGTTTGACTCAGTTTATCTCTATATTTATTTTTAATGTTTTGTCTTTTTTAAAATTTAATTTATTTATTTATTTATTTTTGGCTGCATTGGGTCTTTTGTTGCTGCGCGTGGGCTTTCTCTAGTTGCGGTGAGTGGGGGCTACTCTTCTTTGTGATGCACAGGCTTCTCATTGCGGTGGCTTCTCTTGTTGTGGAGCATGGGCTCCAGGCATGCAGGCCTCAGCTGTTGTGTCACATGGGCTCAGTAGTTGTGGCGCATGGGCTTAGTTGCTCCACAGCATGTGGGATCTTCCCAGACCAGGGCTCAAACCCGTGTCCCCTGCATTGGCAGCTGGATTCTTAACCACTGCGCCACTAGGGAAGTCCCTATATTTATTTTTTTTTATTTATTTATTTTTATTTTTTGCGGTACGCGGGCCTCTCACTGTTGCGGCCTCTCCCGTTGCAGAGCACAGGCTCCAGACGCGCAGGCTCAGCAGCCATGGCTCACGGGCCCAACCGCTCCGCGGCATGTGGGATCTTCCCGGACCGGGACACGAACCCGTATCCCCTGCATCGGCAGGCGGACTCTCAACCACTGCGCCACCAGGGAAGCCCCCTATATTAATTTTTAGAAGCCCATGTATTGATACATTTCCATATTGAACAAGAAGGAGTGGTTTTGCCTCCTTGGGTGGACTGGGGTTTTCTGGACAAAAACTCCTAGGGCATCAGTGCAGTTATTCATCAAAGGGGGATCTGCACCCAGAACTCAGGATCTGGGGCTACACACCTGCAGGATGAGTCTGTCCAAGTGAAGAAGCAGGGACGGTTGTGCAGATTGTGTCCTGCACTGGGCACTATGGGAGCCGAAATCCAACCTGCACTCCACCGAGCCGTGGCCCCAGCAAGGATGGGGAAGGAAGGGCACTGTGCTGACCGCTGTGCCCAGAGAGCATGCCGTTTGCTGACTGGTCCAGCCAGAAGAGCATCTTTTTATTCACCCACTTATTCTCCTAGAGCTTGTGCCTTTTTCTAATCTGTACCAAGGTGGCTTCCACGCTCAAGTGTTATTGGTAGCCCTGAGCCCTGGATAGATACGCTCACCTTCCTGACAGTCAGGGTTAGGGCAGCCGAAAACCCAAACCCTCACTTCTAGGAGGTTTAGTTTCACAACCGGCTCATCCTGTGCTTACTGCCCAGGCTTCTGGGACTGCTGTCCTCTAGGTGTTAATCTCTGACTGGGACACACAGCATTCTGCTCGGAGCTCATGTTACTGTCGATTTACTTTGTGACATGATGCTTTCAATTAACCTCTCTCCTGCCTCAGTGGATACAGCATTATTTTACATTTTTTTTTTTTTTTTGGCTATATCACAGCCACATGCTATAATCATTTATTAACATGTGTTTTCAAAATTCTATAGTGTAAAGCACTCTGGGAATTTCTTCTTTTCCTCAAGTTATATTTGAACTTCTTCCATTTCTTAAGTTATGCGTTCTTCCTAATTGGGTCCTTTGTCATTCAGTGCTCCTTTCCTTTTCCTCCCTTCCTTCCTTGCTTCCTTCTTTTTTTCTCTCTCCCCTTTCTTTTTATTTTGCAGCAGATTTGTGTACCGGCTAAGAGGAGGCTTTTGTTCTTATTTAAAACAGGGTTTTTTTTAGCTGTTTAGGATTACAGAAAACATTGAGGGAAAAGTACAGAGAGTTCCCACATACCCTCGACTCCCCCCCCCATTTCTCCTATTACGAACATCTTGCCTGGGTGTGGTACATTTGTCACAATTGATGAGCCAATATTCATATATTATTATTAAACTAAGGGCCACAGTCTGTAGTAGGGTTCACTCTTTGTGTTGTACTTCCTATGGGTTTTGACAAATGTACAGTGACACATGACTGTCACTACAGTGTCACGCAGAAGAGGTTCACTGCCCTAACAAGCCCCTGTGTTCCACCTCTTCCTCAGGGAAAGCCTTTTCATCTGTGCTAGTTTGGGTACCCTGATGATTGTACCAGATGTTCACTGAGTCCTTCACAGTTCTACAAACTGTGAAGAAGTGCTGACTCCTGAGGATTAATAATAATCTCCAAATATCAACCCCTCTGTTCAGTGATGTAGGTAAGAAGGGGGCCGACTGGTGTAGATGTAGTGATTTCCCCAGGATGAAAATCGTAGGTTCCTTTACCATGGTCCCCACTTAAATGTCAACACCCCGGGCTTCCCGGGTGGCGCAGTGGTTCAGAATCTGCCTGCCAATGCAGGGGACACGGGTTCGAGCCCTGGTCTGGGAAGATCCCTCATGCCGCAGAGCAACTGGGCCCGTGAGCCACAACTACTGAGCCTGCACATCTGGCGCCTGTGCTCCGCAACAGGAGAGGCCGCGACAGTGAGGGGCCCGCGCACCGCGATGAAGAGTGGCCCCTGCCCGTCGCAACCAGAGAAAGCCCTCGCACAGAAACGAAGACCCAACACAGCCAAATAAATAAATAAAACGAATTTATTTAAAAAAAAAAAAGTCAACACCCCACTCAAGTCCTGGTAAAGCCAAGGTGACAAAAATAAAGTTGGTCTACAACACATTTCCTGAGTAGATGTTGCAGCAAAATATTTAACTGAAAAGAAACGGTTCATGCACAAGTACCATTCACCTGCCCTTATTAATTGACACGATGGGAAGTTTGTTAAAATCTACTAGAAATGGCTGAAATGTCTGAGGGGGAAGGAAATCCACCTTTGGAGCCTTTTTTCCCATGATTTCAATAACACGATTCATAAAACCCAAGAATTGAAGATACGATTTTGACATCACTATGGGCAACGTTACTGACAATATCCTACAAAAACACGTGAGAAGTGCCAGACGTCTGGAGTTGTGAAGAAAATGGCCTCAACTTTCAAAAGAGGGGGGAGGGCTTCCCTGGTGGCGCAGTGATTGCGAGTCCGCCTGCCGAGGCAGGGGGCGCGGGTTCGTGCCCCGGTCCGGGAAGATCCCACGTGCCGCGGAGCGGCTGGGCCCGTGAGCCATGGTCGCTGACCCTGCGCGCCCGGAGCCTGTGCTCCGCAATGGGAGAGGCCACAACAGTGAGAGGCCCGCATACAGAAAAAAAAAAAAAATAAAGAGGGGAGAAAGGCTGATAGGAAGACTCCACAGCAAATGATTGGAGTCAGGTTGTGAGTAGTCCTTAAACAAGGGCAGTGGCAGTTCTGTGGTCCCTCAGATGTGTGGGGAGGTCTCCTGGCATCCGAAGCATCTTCAGGAAGGAGGCACGTCCTTGCTCTCCAAGGCATGAAAGCCTCCTCTTGACCCTAAGAAGAAGATGACACCTTGTTATAGGGCATACGAGGCCACAGAGGAAGGACAGTTTACATTACCCGTTTAGCTCTGATGTCAGATTGACCTGTTTTGCCAGTTACCGGTTGTGTGACCAAGGGCGAGTTAATTAATATCTAACTCTCAGTTTTCTTATCTATAAAATGCAGAAATCAGTAGTTCCTCTTTAGTAAGTTTGTTTTGAAGGGTAACCGAGGACACATTCAAAGCTCTTAGCGCAGGACAGTTACCCTGCCCACAACAAACGCAGCTGTGTACAGGTTGGTTAAAGGCTGGTTACAGTCATGCCCCGGACTCCTCCTCAGCTGGAAAGCCCCAACCTTCAAAGGTTTTAGCATATCCTGCCAGTGATATCTTAGAGAGAATTCCTGGGCTGGATGTTGGGCTGGATGATCTAATAATCTCTTCCAGCTCTAAGATTCCACAATCCTTTAGCTTTGACAAAACCACAATTTCCAGGCACAGCCGAAACGGTACTGGGCCACAGAATGATTCCTTTTTCACTCCTTTGGGAGACTCGTGTTGCCATGGCTGCCTCTTGTCTGGTTAGCACTGCGACTCTTCTATGCCAGTGGGTGTCGTGCCACAGTAGATGGTCACAGAGTCTGTCCCCTAGAAAGCAGAGAACGAATGCAGCCTGCATTCGTGTATTAATTCATCCAGTAAAAATGTACGTGTATCTTCCAGCTCACCACCCCCATTGCCGCAAAGGAAAACCCTCAGGGGGGCAGGACCACAGATCACAGTTGTCGTGGGGAACAGAAATGCCCAGAGTGTCCTGCCCGGGGTCAGGCTCAGTGGAGATGTGTGGCCTCACCGAGCAGGAGTCAGTGCTGATCGGGGGTTTGGGGGCCTGGCGAATGCCAGGAAGGCCTCCTGTTGCCGTTTCTGAATCTGGAAAATGCAGCCGTCTGCATCACCATTTTCCTGAGTTGGGAAGAAGTTGTATCAAATGAAAGATATTCACCCCTCGAATTCTGAGAAGCTGGGTGTTTCCCAGGCCTCGAGACCAGAGGAGACGGGGTCGTCAGAAACGCAGTCAGGCTGCACGGAGGCTGTGACCGTGGGTCTGATCGTGTGTTTTGTGACCACACATGTTTACAACAGTAGGGTTTCAGCAGAACAATCATTTCAGCTGTTTAAGCCGGTGATGCTCGTGTCTTGGCTTATAAAGTGTACTTTACCCTCAAACCTCATTTTCAACCCAAATTTCAGAAAAAAGAGAGATCAGAGAAATTTCCACTGCAGTCATCTGGTTAAGAGCCCTGGCTTGGCACAGGTGGAAGTGAGACCATCCCAGGTCCGCATCAGGGGTGCTGGCAGAGGTCACCACCCAGGACGGAGAAATCAAAGGAGCAGCCTGGGGTGATCCTGCCAGGATATATCCTTCCAGGGACATAAAACTGGAACAAATGGGTCCATTGGCTTAGTAACGAAATGCACACGGCTTTTAGAGTGTGCTGTCTTTTCTGGAACATTTATGAGTTCTGAACGTGTGTGTTCATTTGTGGGTTTACCATCCAAGAGCGAGTCCCTTCTGAGCCCACACGGCTGTCCTTGTGGTTTCTGGCACGTCTCCTAATCTGCAGTGGAATCGGCATGCAGCGGGGATCAAAGGGCAGGCCCACCAGCCTCCCCCATGCCCTCGGCCCCCCGGGGCCTCTCCGAGCAGCTTTAGGCTGAGAACCTCGCTTTCCTCTGAAACTGAACTTCAATTTGAAGTCGGCCCACTATCTGACCTCCACTTACACCTCCTTCTAGAAGTCCTCTCATATCACTGCTTAGGAGAGTTCCCTAGCACGCCCACTTTTGAGAAGATAAAAAATAAAGCATTAAGGGCATCGCTAGTGTTACCGCCTCTGTCTCCCTTCCTCCCTAGACCTATTTACTGAGGACAGACTGTGTGGCTAGAGCTGGCACCGTGGACATATGTGACCAAAGCCACCGAGAAGGGGGATCAAAGGTAAGATCAGGGCTTCCCTGGTGACGCAGGGGTTGGGAGTCCGCCTGCCGATGCAGGGGACACAGGTTCGTGCCCCGGTCTGGGAGGATCCCACGTGCCGCGGAGCGGCTGGGCCCGTGAGCCGTGGCTGCTGAGCCTGCGCGTCCGGAGCCTGTGCTCCGCAACGGGAGAGGCCACAACAGTGAGAGGCCCGCGTACCGCAAT